>NW_022196906.1:91179363-91197293 GCF_008632895.1 Mastomys coucha | reverse complement strand
TTTTTTCTTGATGGTTCTTTCACAAAATACCAGTAACTGAAACCTTGAGCAATATCTCCTACTGGCTCACCATCAACAATAACAAAAGGTGCTTAGCTTTTGTATGTTTCATTCTTAAACAAGAGAGACTAAGTCACTCCTAGTAACCAGGACACTAAGAGAGTTGAAGTCCCTGAGCAGGTTTTCCAGGGATGCTGGAACTTGAGGCTACTGTGTTGTGTCATAGCCATTTAGAAAGGGATGCTTCATAGTTTGTCTCTGCAACTTCATCCATGGGTATTTTGTTCCCCCTTCTAAGAAGGAAAGACTGAAGGAAGGACAATCCAGAGACTGCCCCACCTGGGAATCCTTCCCATATTCAATTACCAAACTCAGACACTATTGTGGATGCCAGCAAGTGCTGGCTGACAGGAGCCTGATAGAGCTGTCTCCTAAAAGGCTCTGACAGTACCCGACTAATACAGAAGTAGAGGCTCACAGCCAACCATTGGGCTGAGCACAGGGTCCCCAATGAAGGAGCTAGAGAAAGGACCCAAGGAGCTGAAGGGTTTGCAACCCCTTAGGAGGAACAACAATATGAACTAGTACCCACAGAGCTCCCAGGGACTAAACCACCAGCCAAAGAGTACACATAGTGGGACTCATGGCTCTAGCTGCATATGTAGCAAAAGATGGCCTAGTCGGTCATCAATGGGAGGAGAGGCCCTTGGTCCTGTGAAGGTTCTATGCCCCAGTGTAGAGGAATGCCAGGGCCAGGAAGCAGGGGAAGGTGGGGTGGTGAGCAAGGGGAGGGGAGAGGGAACAGGGTTGAGTTTTTTTTTTTTCTGGAGGGGAAACTGGGAAAGGAGATATCATTTGAAATGTAAATAAAGAAAATATCTAATTAAAAAAATAAAAAGAAAAGAAAGTAATGCTTCAAACTGTATCCTGGGGTGCTCCAGTACTTTTCCTGGAAACCTGAGCCAGAAAGCCAGGGATGATGAGCCACCTGCTTAAGGACATATTAACTCCCCGTGACTCTGCTGGGTTTTGAGAGGCAAACATCTGATTCATCATTAAAGTACAGCCTACACCATTTCCTCATTGCTAAGCATGGCGGGAGTTGTGTGTAGCAAGTACCTCGGTGGATCCTTCCCTTTCTAGGGGCAACAGAAAGAGCAATCACAGCACACACACTCCCTTGATCTCCACATAATTCATTCTTTTATTGAATTCTTAAGAGTGGTTGCTAATGGGCCGTTTTTCCCATCATTTCTCTCTCATGAATTTTTACCAAATACAAGTAGATGCACTCTACATGTAAAGTGCAGTCTCCTGAGCTTCCTTTCACCCAGACAAGGCAAGGAGAAGAACCTCTCAAGTGTGTTATGGATGGAAGTTGATCTGTGTTCTTGTCCAAGAAAGAGATGTGCATTTCAAACCCAAGTTCAAGCAATTAATCCTGTTAGCCTGAAAAGGGAAGAAATATAGCAGCTTCCTGTAACCTTTGTTGGAAGGACCCACTGATGAATTAACATGGCCCGTCACTTCAAACTAAAGGAAGAGTGAAGCATGTCCCCTAAGCTTTAGAACATGACCAGCTCTCATCAACCTACAGAGCTCTAACCCTTAGAAAGACTCCTCTTCCACTCTCAAAATGGCTGTGTTTTCAAGATGGAGGTACAACTCTACTGTCTTGACTAGAAACACTTACTTGAAAAGCAGATGGCTTGGTCTAGTCCTGGGAGTGTAGATGAGCCTAATGCCATGGTTTCATTTCTTTTATGTATTAGGGCTCCAACCCAGATTTCTGAATGTCCTAAAGGGGCTTTCTCTTGCTCCAAGCCAGGACCAGTTAGCAAAACTTTCCTTCAGTTGCTTGCATTCTCCTTCCTTTGTCTGTGCCCAGGGCAGGGGACTCGAGCCCTCCCCTGCATCAGCACCCTCCAGAATGATTGTGCAGGGAATCTCAGCCTGAGGTTTGTTCGTGCTTTCTATCTTCACTCAAAGGATTGGCTTAAAATTATTCTTAGAATTGAATGATTTTCCCTTGTTACAGGACCGATACAACGCAAACCTTTCTGTCCTATTCTAAATTATGCCACATAGGTAACACGAGGATCTACTCAATGTGAGGCCAGCCTTTCCGAGTTGGTGATTTGGTTTTTTAATTTTATTTTATTTTATTTTATTTTATTTTATCTTTTGATCTGTGCTGGCCCGTCCTTCCATGAACATGCCACTGACATGCACACTCCTCTTTCCTTCCCAAAGCCAAACCAGAAATGCCTAGATATGAAATCTGTGAATCATCTTAGAAGCAGTCGCTCTGCTCTGCCATGTGAACTTGCAGGTGTGTGTATCGAATTCCAAGAAGCCAGTACCCGGACCAGGTGCAGCTTAGTTCTCCTACAGTTTGTCTCCTCTAACAAGGATCTGGACAGTACCTATGGGTGGGGGTAGCAAGCATATGCCTGTTTTTCTCTCCGTTTGTCTTCACACTTGACTTCTAAACAGGACAAGCATTGTCTGACATCATGACATTTCTCGCCAAGGCCTTCTCTGACTTTCCTGTGTCTCATCCTGTGGCTATCTCACATAGACTAAAGGCATCACTTAGATGACAGTCTCTCATACTTTGTCTGAAGTCCAGAGAGAAGAGCCTGGAGTCAGGTAGAGGCTGAGAGCTAATGACCTCTTTTGAATATACAAGATGCCCTACAGTCCCCAAGAAAAAAAAAGCTGTCTGTGACAGCAAACAGGAATCTGTTTCTTTCCCTGCTGGCAGGTGAGAGTGGACGTGGGCAGGAAGAAAGATAATAACTCCGAAAGGCTAAACAGGAGCTCATTCCAGAAAGCTAAGTCTCTTTAATGATGCCAAGAATGCGCCGACCTGAAATCCATACTAATTCCTGAAGATAATAACAGCTACAAGATTGTCACTGAGGCAAAAGCAGTTTAAGAACACAGATACATCCTCTCAGCCTTCACCAGACATCTTAGGCCTGGGATTTGACTTGCTTCACTCAAAGACTAGGTTCAAGTGCTGGGAAAGGATTCTCAGGATGCTCAGGGACAGACTGAGGCCAGGAAGCAGGACAGGAGGAAGGTCTGTCATGGGGCTCGGGGATGGGAGGGGCACAAGAGAAGGGAACAAAGGAGCCAAGTATTAAAGAGTAATTAGAGTAATTAAATATGGTAGCAGGAGCTTGTCAAAATCAATTTCTCAAATTCTCTCTCTCTCTCTCTCTCTCTCTCCCTCTCTCTCTTTCTCTCTCTCTCTCTGTGTGTGTGTGTGTGTGTGTGTGTGTATGTATGAGAGAGTAGATATATATGAGAGAGAACATATGATAAAACTCACCACTCAATTTAACTTTTTAGTGAGATAGCCACTAGGATGGCAAAAGCATTCAAGAGGGAATATGAGTGTGGTGATGTTGAAGAGTCTGAAATAAAAGGACCACTGAGAACAGATAGCTAAGGTTGATACTGAGCTAGGTGATTTTCCAGGGTGATAAGATTCTTTCAGGTTTAAGATTCTTTCCTAATAGCATCTCTTTGTCAGGCAGCAAGCTCACCATGAACTTTAACAGAGTAGAAAATACCTAGACCCGAATCAATAGTAAATAATAAATCAGAATCACATCCCCTTAAGGAAGGGTAAGCGAACAATCTCCCAAACCCTCATGGTAAATACTTTAAACATTGTGGGCATAGGGTCTCTACCATAACTACTTAGGTAAGCTGCTATACCACAAGTACAACAGTAGATGACATTAAACTGAGTGCCCATGTTTAAATAAAACTTTATAAAATTCAACTGGTTGTCTAGAGTTGACCTCGAAACTATAGTGTCCTGATGTATCATGACTTCTGAGGGGCACAGAATCATCCTTCAATGTATTTGCATAACAGGCGGAAAGAAGAAAAGAGCAAATGCAGAGATGCGGGGGTGTGAGCTCAGACATTGTGTTCTAGGACTTAGAAGCAAGAAAAACTCCTGAACTACCAGTCTTGGTGGATGAGCCACTGGAGAGAGGAGATGAGTTGGAAGAGAGCCACCATCATTCCTAAGTGTGTCTGCCTGGTACACCTGGGCAGGACCAGTGAGACAGAACTGGTTCTTACTGGCCCGGTAGGCTGAGAGGCCTGAGTTAATCTTCCCCACCTTAGTTGTCCTGCTCCAGGAATAAGGAGAGTGTTTCCACCTACAGGAGCAGTGCTGTGACAGTTGAAAGAGACAGCCCATTTCCTGGCTCTCATCAAATGGTGGCTTTCAACTCCAAAATAACCCTTCCTGTTTATAATCAATCAAAGCCAAACTGAGGTCCCAGGGTTCCAGATGAATCCCCATCATTGGTTGGAAAAGGGCTGTGATGAGACCCAGAAGCATGCTGGGTAGTCTTGATCAGTCCTTTCCTAGCTGAGGTCTGTGGCCCTTGAGGCTTTGTTCTGAAACCCCTCAGTCTTTCCCTCCCTCTGTACCCAGGTGGATTTAGTTTCCTGCAGTTCCTATTAAGAATCTCCTCACCCTTACCTAGTAGCAATTAATAAACAAGGAGAGTTCTGGGGACAACTGCCTTGTAAACTAGGACACCGCAAGTGTACTTAGGGGAAGCTGCTGGAGTGAGCAGCCTCATCTGCATTTCAACAATGGATGTGCTAATTAACAAGGATCCCTACCTATTCATTAAAGTGCTAAGATTCTCCGAATAACACTGCAGTTGTATGCACTGGTGCCCAGGTCAGCATTGCCCAGTGCTCACTCAGAGCAACTATCTCAGATGCTATCTATTCTTGGACTTCTCTCCTAATTGGAACAAGTTATTCTTCAGAGCAAGGGAATCCATCTTTCTACCCACCTCCTAGCAACATCAACCAAGCTCCCTAGTTCCAAGAAAGGAGTCTCAGTCCTTTGCAGGAGAGGCAGGGAGAGGTCACTATAACCTGGAATATTCCCACCTAGCCCCATCCCAGCAACCCCAAAGCTGACTCACACTGCCCAATAAGACAATAACACACAATGTCAACATCTACTCTAGGTCAATGATCTATCTCTCTGTTGTTCCCAGACATAATACCCAGAGAATAACGATGCAAACACAATGGACTGTTCTCTATCTCTACCCAGAGTCAGTCAAAAATCACTGTTTTGTGACCCTGAATCACCAACAGCATCATCACCAACCATGCTGAGGACACATCAGCCTGTAGAGATGGTGCTGGACAAGAGTGGAGTTTGGGTAGATCTGAAGCCTAAGCCAAGTAGAAACTTCGGTTTAGCCTAAGACGTCGGCTTCCCATCCATGTATCAAGGATGATGCACTCAGGGGCCTGCTGGTTAATTTTGCAATGTCTCCTGGCATTTGGAAAGTACCTGGGCACAAGGCTTTGGTCTTCCAAAGAGGGAAGGGGTGGAGGCATTGATGCATAATCACAGTTGTCACATCAGTGAGCATAAGGGGGGATTTTCTCTAGAGCTAAATATGAGTGACTGCGCCCAGAGAACACAGGTTACTCCAGATTCCACATTCCAATAGGGTAACAGTTTGATAAAGTTGTTTGTTTGTGTGTTTGTCTGTTTTGTAACAACAAAGAAAGTCATAAACAAGGTACTTTTCAAATACATTGGGAGAAACATTAGAGAGGCAGAACAAAGCAGAGGAACTCAGCTATAGGCCTCAGCTGATACCTGGTGACAGTTTTAGTCTTTTGGTCAGTAGAAACTGGGGGGTTGTTAAATTAATATATTCTGAAAGGTTTTTGTGTGTTTTTCATAGGATATTAGGGCTGACATAAAGCTAACACAGAGAAGGCAAGGAATGGCTATTTTATGGAGCTAAAGACAGCCCAAGTTAAATTGTAATGGGGTTCTGGACCTGCAACATTCCAACTTCCCCACAGTTCTAATTAGTGATTGGTCCTGCCGAAGGTTCAGTTGAAGGTGCAGATTTTTTTTCTGGGAACTCTTGTTGCCAAAGGTCAGGTCAGGCAGCCCTGAGTAAGACCCCCAGAACTTCTTACCTTGACAGCATCTGTCTCAGTGTGATCCTGTCACCCACAGTTGCATGGACCAGGGGCCACACTGCTGGGAATGGGCCTTCTTTTTATGTATCTAGCTTTGTCAGGTTCTGTATCTTTTGTGTTTAAAGATGTCTTTGACACTTCCTTTGAAGCTTTGACATAAAAAATGTATTCCAGATAATCAAAAGAACCTGGTAAGTGAATTATTTGTACTAAGAAGAATAATTCTACTCTACCTTATCCAAATTCTCAGAACCCGTGAATATATTCAGCTGCTATTCATTGATGTATATTTTTGCATATTTATGAGGTGTAATATGATATTTAATTCATGTGTACATGTGGTCAACTTGGAATAATTAGCATATCCATCACCTTAAACTGTTATTGAGTCTTTATAAGTTATAAATAAACTCTATATCTATGACATATAAGTCAGTAGTACCAGTCGTTTCTGTACCTTTGTGACAGTCATGTGAATTTCCGTGTTATGCCATCACGTTTACACTCCCGTTAGCTTTAGGCACACCTTGATAAGTTCTGTAGAACTCTGGGCAGCTCCTTTGGTGAATGAACCTCTTCCAGTCCCACAGGGATCCCTGACTCCTTCCTGAGATCTCTCTCAAGGCCCTTCAAGAAGCCCTGCTTGTGGGATGGCTCCAGGCATGTCTCAGGATTTAGAACAGAAGAGGAGGGCCGGGGAGTGGGCTTGACCAGTGTTTGATGGCAGAAAAGTGTATGATCCCTTTCTAACCTCTGTGTGAGAGAGAATTGAAGAGAGATCTCTCTTTGTCCTTTTCCTACATTACCATCACTGCCGCTGTGGCCTCCAGGTAAGCAGGTGTCTTTCCAAGCCTGCAGGTCTGAGAAGCTTTCCTTAGTGTTATAAGGAAGTATCTACCTGGCCTCCTGTTCCTTGGCAGACACCTGAAAGATGAGGGAGAACTCCAGCATCTTCCCTTGCTCTCATCGGATCATTGTGATAAGGGTCAGAAGGAGGAAGATGCCTGGCTCCGCAGATGAACTCTAGAGCTGGATGCCTGGGGAGAGAGCTGTCTGCCTCTCACTGAGTTATCAGAAGCCCAGATAAACTACTGTGTGAGTCAAGATGTTTCACAGAAAGGAAGCATTGCTGTTATTCAGTTGTATGTAAATAAGAGATTTGCATTTCTCAGAAAGCGGTTGGCTTTTTTTTTTTTCCCTGAAGAAAGATGTTCCATGTGTGCTATCCCTCCATCCCAGAAGCACAGAGGTCTCTTGGGGGAGGTTACCACAGTCTGGAAGGTTCCAGTCTCTTCCCATCTCCTCCGGACATTTTCCCAAAAGTCTAGCCGCTGGTGGAAAGCGGAACTGGATCTTTGAAGAGTCGGGTAGGTGTGTCAACCTCCCGGGATAACCGGGTGAGGTGCAGGCATAGACACTGGCTGCTCACACCTTGAATGTGAATGTGGCATCTTGCACACGCACGTGGGAAGCACAAACTTATTAAAATTCCGAAGGGCCTGAAGGACAGTAGGATTTGGTGACTACACAGCGTGCTGCAGTCTCTTGAGGCCGAATCTTGGATCAGGCCTGGGAAGATCCAGAAGATGGCACGCACACAGTCACCCCACTATCCTACCTCCAGCAAACCTGAGAATTCCAGGTCACTTTGCCCCAGAGCCTGGCTGCCGGGTTGGATGGTACCACTTCGCCTATATTTCCCCAAAAACAAAATGAAAGTTTGAGTTATCACATGGAGCAGGAAGAAGCCTCAGTTTCAGGGCTATTGCATCACCAAGTCACCCTGCCTCTCCCTGCCTTGGCGCACAGAGTGCCTACTGTATGCCTCTCCCATGCTTCTGCTCAGACCCCTCCTCCAGGCAGGTCTCCTCTGCCTTAGCCTGTGCTGAGTGTCCCAGTAATATGTCAGTTCGACAGTGAGGCTTAGATCATGGTTGCTACTTTAACACTTGACTAAATAAGTCGGGTGTAGTGGTGCGCACCTTTGATCCAAGGAGGCAGAGGCAAATGGATCTCTGTGAGTTCAAGGCCAGCCTGGTCTACATAGTGTGTTCCAGGACAGCCAGAGCTATATAGTGAAAACAGACAAACAAACAAGAGCTACAGAAAACCACTTGGCTCATTGACCCAACATGGGCCTTGTGTTAGGAGAAAGCAGAGAGGATTCCTATGCTGGGGCCGGGTGCTGCCTGCGGATATGAGACCCTAACCGACTCTACCACACTTTCTCAGCATGCTACCTAGAGAATGATGGTTAGGAACTAGGATATTAGAGACCCTGGGTGTCTCCTGCAGAGCACAGAGGACTGAGATTGGAGCATAACTGGACTCTGTCATTTTTCGCATAGCCAAGGGTTCCCAGGGTGACTCTGGATTGCTCAGACTTCTTCATTTAAGCTGGTAAACCCAGAGCTGAGCTGATCAGCCTCAACAACTTAATACTTAGGAGGAAAGAATGTATTTCCAGATTACATGGCAGAAAGGTAGTCCTGTATGAGTTCTGACAGCCCATTAACCAACAGCAAGGGGTTAAGTGTGAAGTGCCCTGGCAAGAGTGTCTCCCCTTGTTATGGCATGCGCCAGGCTGATGCTGAGAGAGGCTGTTCAAGTCACATCTGGGTTAAGCTGTCTTTGATCCCCCTTCAGAGCTGACAGCTGGCAGAATGTGCCTGCTGGGCAGGCTGGGACTTTTCCTGCTCTCTGTGTCAGAGGTGGTCAACTGATGGGTCTTCTCTGCCTGGAATTTGTGAAACTTGGTTCTGGGATCTATCAGAATATCTGAGGGGTGTAACCAATGTCCTATCTCTCTTTTTGGAGAACTTTCTGGAAGCTTCATGGATTTAGGGAGCAGTTAGAGCCCTGGATATATTTAAATAGAAGGTAATATTGAGAAAAAAAACTATGAAGTATTCTTTTTGGGAGAATTACTCAATAAGAATTTTTTTCATGAAAAAAATTGCCTCAAATACCTGCTTCACTGTGATCTTAGTAGTTAAGGATCAGGCCCTTGATGAATTCAAAAATCACAAGGCACTATCAAAGCAAAATTCACCAGATGCCTTTCGGCCATGGGAGTGTAATGTGCAACCATGACCCTTTCATTGTGGGTCATGTCTTGCTTCTTTGAATCTCTGTACAGAGCTGGAAGAGACCCAGGAGAATTTTCTAGGTTTCATATTACTCTTGTTCTCAACCTGGGTAGTTCATTATCATCACCAGCGAGCGTCTACAGAGGAAGTCTCTGTTCTGTTGTCCCCCACAACCATTCCAAACCTAGACTCCCATAGTTGGATCTTGGTCATCTTGGGTGGGATAACAGCCAGGGTGGTTTTTAATGAATGATGATGTTGATGTGTGTCCTGAAAGGAAAAGGCTGATTTGGTTCAGCTGGTTGTTTTGTAGATGAGAATACAGTGAAGGCCTGAGAACGGCAGGATTCATGTATGGCACATGCCAAGGTATGGGGATCAAAGGGATAGATAGAGACCATTGTCCAGCACTCTCCTAAGCAGACTTAGTGTCCAATTCTCTTCTGATATGCAGACACCTACACCAAGAGCAAAGTGTCTACTGTCCAAAGCTGTCCTCTGTGAATCTGTAATCACTCCATGCCCACCCACCATCTCTGCCCAGTAAACTATGGTCCTGAAGCAGGAGATGGTACTTGGTTTGCTGGCTTTTGTGGAAAGCGCGAAGAAACTAGCTTTGGCTTTGTCTTTCAGCTCTGGGCTTATATTGGAGGGCAGCTAAGTCTCCTTATCTCTGCTGTTTGATTGACAAAATCAAAACAGAAAAAAATAAAAGCTGTATTAGTGAGTGAAGAAAAACACTTGACGAGCTTATGCGCAGGCTTAAGCTTCAGCCATGTATGTCATATAATGAGATCATTTCTATGCCTAACTAGTTCATCTGCCCTACATTTTAATTGAGTCAGCACACAAAAAAAATAATTTTGATAGCTAGCCAAGGCTTCACTGATGCTAAACATTATGTGTATTCACATTAAGAAAAGAAAAAGAGGAGGAAATGGGGCTTTTGATTCTCTTCCTAATTCACAATAAGCCATCTACGGTGTTAATTGTTTATAATAATCTAACAGCATAATTACTCCCATGTAAGCTTCCCAGAACAGCAGAATCACAGAAGAGTCTCAAATCTGTTGAGGTGTTTGAAAGGAAGGCTGGGAGCACTTCCAATGGTCAGGTGGGTGAGCACCGTTACAGTCCTTAGCCTCAGACACTACTCTTGCCTTTAAAGGGGGACAATATCTTTATGTTGCTGAGTTACAAGAGGAGAAGCACAATGTCTCACCTCTAATTATATCTTCTTGGCCAGAACCTAACTCTAAGGGAGGTGTGGCAGTGTACGCTAGCTGCCCTCAGCTCCTGTGGACTCTGACTCCACATCCTCCTTTCTCCTCATTGCCTCCCTGTCAACCTACCCTGGAATATGTCGGGTATTTTAGAAACGTGTGTTGGAAATTAGCTCGTGAGGATTTATCTCCTTTCCCAGTCCTTCCTTCCTGCTTTTGTTTCCTTATTCCTTCAGTTATTCATCCACCAGTAGGTAAGGAACACATCCTTCTCTCTGCCATAAGCCCACGATAGCCTCTGCCTGCCTGGCTTAGGCATCCTGGCAGGCAGGTCAATGTGAGCATGGGGTGCAAGCAGACAGTGCCCAGATGAGGACCTTAACAGGTCAACAGAAATATCTACTCAAGGATGAGCACAGTACAAAAATAAAACTGGCTGATGTCACAGCTCCTAGGGAAAAAGAGAGGTATTGGAGGATGACGCAGGCTAAGGACAGCTCTCAAAGGAGGAGATGGCTGAAGGAGTCCTTCACACACTCTTCCCCACTAAGGACTGACAATATGGTATCAAAGCTGAAGAAAATGGCATTCTGTCTATGGTAGTGGAGTGAAGAGATGAACAACAACCCCTACCCCCCAACTTAAAAAGGACAATGCACCAAAAGAGCTCATCAGAACCAAACACTTTGTGGCTCTGGAAACTGACAGCCAGCCAATACACATAAAGAGCAAGGAGCTGATGAGCAGTTCTCTGCCAACCAATCACAGAGTTGATGATGTGGAACTCTTAGGAAGACACAGGTACTTCCAACTGATAATTCAAAAAAAAAAAAAGACCTGAATAGACTTTGGTGAACAAATTAGTAACAGGAAATATAGTCCTTCCCCCACACACACAGAAAACCAACACATAAGATTCAATCTGATTACATACTTAAAGAAGAAAAACACATCACTCTTTCATAGACGCTCTTAGGATATGAAGAAAGAGACTTCACAGTTCCTTTTGTAGGGTGAGCATTGTCCAGATTCCAATGAATCCCCATATCCTAATCGAGGATATATGTGGAGATCTTAATCCATGGGCCAGTATCTGTCATGAACTTGAATATAATTCATGAACTTGAAGCCATTCATAAAATATGAAAAAAAAAAAATCTCAGGACCAGAGAGTTGATGATTCAGGAGCTGAAAATAATGGTTGCTCTTGCTGAGGACAGAACTTTTTTTCTAGAACCCAGGCCAATTGACTCACAGCCTTCTGTAAACCCAGGTCCTGGGGATCTGACACCATCTTCTGACCTCTAAGAGTTCATGTGACCCACACATGTTCATACATATACGATCATACATAGGTGCCCTCTCTACCAACAGCACCTCTCTCTCTCTCTCTCTCTCTCTCTCTCTCTCTCTCTCTCTCTCTCTCTCTCTCACACACACACACACACACACACACACACACATATACACATATGCACAAGTAAATAATGAAACAAATACTTTAAAACATGTATATATATATACATATATATGTAAGTATATAAAACTTTTATAACAAGTTATAACAAAACTTTTGTCTTCTTTGTTTTGTTTTTGAGATTGGGTTTCTCTGTGTAGCTCTGGCTATCCTGGAACTTTCCCTGTAAACCAGGCCAACCTCAATCTCAAAGGTCTACCTGACTCTACTACCTCCTGAGTGCTGGGATTAAAGATATAGACCACCATCCACACCACCATTCTGCTTATAACAAGTCTTAAAAAGTTATATACAATGGCTAAGCTGGATTTATCCTAAGAGTCAAAATTTGAGTTCACATGCAGTAATCAGAATAATATGCTTTGTTATAATAATGAACAAGATTAGAAAGGAGAGCAACTCTATAGCTAGCATCATAATTAAAGGCAAAAAAAGGAGAAGAAATTTTGTTCCGAAGATGAAGCAGGGTACAAATATTCACGCTCATACTTTTGTAAATCTCTTATTTACCTTTTAATGCATACTAACTCTCAGGATTTCACACATTCTATTTTGATCATCACATATATAATGGACATTACCTATAAAGAAAAGAAAGCTAATGTCCCTCCCCTGGTAGCTATCCCTTCCCAATAGCACCTCAGCTTAGTGTAGGACTTTGAGCTCCCCTCCCTGCCGCCCTTGCTGGGATCTTTTTCTGACGTAAGCTCCAACAGTCTTGTGCACACACTGCCACAAATGCTCTAAGTTTGTGCGTGCAACTGCCCTGTTGTACCTGGGAAGCACCATTTGCTTATAGTCATCCACCATCTCTTGCAGCGAACGACCCTTATAGGAATTCAAGGTAAAAACCTGGAGCAGAGACAGAGACCATTAAGGAACTCTGCTTCCTGGATTGCTCCTGGACTTAAATTCAGTTAGCTTTCCTCTACAGACCAGACCCACATGTCTAAGGACTGTACTACCCACACTGGGCTGGGCCCTTCTGCATCCATTAACAACTAAGACAATGCCTTAAAGCCATGACACAAGCCACTCTAATGGAGGCAATCAAAACTCTCAATGAAAGCTCCCCTCCATCTTTGTGTGAAGTTGACAGCAGAAGCTAAAAATGACAAATGATACAAACCCAAAGAATTAATGCACTTCTACCAAAACTAATCGGCAAATTGAGCCAAGTTGCAGAATCAAGATAATACTTAAAAGTCAACTATATGGGGTTTTTATTAGCAATGAACAATCTTAGAGCAAAGTTAAGAAAATAATTACATTCAAGTGACATAAAATACTTAAATATCTAGGAATAAATTTAGCAAAAGAAGCACAAGACTTGTACATTGAAAACCATAAAAAACATGGGTTAGAATAAAGAAGGAGAATCAAAGTCAATGGAGAAACAGTCACGGCTTATAGATTCGAAGACCCGATGTTATTATAATGATGGCTCTTCATGAATTCATTTCCAGGTCAATGCAGTTCCTAGCCAGTTCCCAGCAGGTGTCTTGCAGAAATTGACAAGATGACTTTGAACATGAGGAGGATCTAGAACAGCCAAAACCATTTTTGAAAAGAAAGGACAAAGGGGGAGACTTAGACTTCATGACTACAAAACTCACCGTCACTCTACAGTGATTGTAACAGTGGTATTCTAGTGCGATGGTAAGGATATAGATAATAGGGCAGAGATAGGAGCCTTCAACTAAGCCCCTATGCTGTGGTAAAGTGATTCTTTTTCAATATACATGCTGAATAAATGCAATGTTTGTTTTCAACAGTGTGCGTATAATGAAGAACATGAAAAATAAGCCACAGATTTTTCTTTCACACACGTGATGAAGAATTTGAATGCAAATTACATAAAGAGTCCTTATAATTCAATAGTAAAAGGATAAACAACCCAAATTGAAGAAGGGCCAAAGATTTGAATAGACATTCTTCAGAATCGAGGTTCTCAGATTTCCAGTGAGAATTTGACATGATTATCAACATCATCAATCATTAAAAAATGCAAACTTGAACAACAGTCAGCTCCCAACCGCTTCAGGATCCGAGAATGGATAGAGTAATGGAATACAGCTGATAGGAAGTAGTGTCAGCAAGGATATGAAGAAGTCATAGCATTTATGCATCCTATACTTTGGAGACTGGAGAAAGCAAAGCCACTTTACTTAGTCTTAAGGGGTAAGAAGTTGCCTAAAATTCCCTTCCTGGATTATTATGAGATCTGAGAATCAAATGCCTTCATGCCAACTTACATATGAATATTATAATGATACTTTTGATGCTATGATAACCTAAAAGTGGAAACAGCTCAGCTGGTGGGTGGATAAATGAAGGATAGTGTAGCATGCCATGGACTATTATTTAGCACTAAAAAGGGATGAGTTACTTATGCACAGTCCAAGATGAATGAATCACAAAAAATTTAAGCCATATAAAATGAGTTCATCACAAGAGAGTAGATATTGAATAAAATCCATCCATTTGAAATATCTAGAAATAACAAATCTACAGAACCAGAAAGCCGATCTGTCTCCTGTGGTTGCCTGGGGGTGGGATGCGACTATAGAAGTGCACAGGGGACTTGTTTGGCATGAAGGCATTGTTGTGGAAGCTAGATTATGACAACTGCACAACTCTATAAACTTACTGAAAACAGTGAGCAATGGATGAATACTGGAGTATGTAAATGATTCTCCAGTAAACTTGCTAAAAAGTATATAAAGATATTAGCACGTCTGATTCTTCAGCCTCCACCAGTGGAGCACCAGAGGCTTGGGCTCTGGAGCACCTGATAGTGGAAATGCCTGACAGTCGGAGGGACCTGAGAGCCACTTGCTGTCCCTCACTGGCATTTCTCCAAGCCTCACTAGCTCTCAAGGCAGGGCAGAGGTGAGCAAAAACACCCTGAAGAGCAAAATTGTTTGGGACTTTATGCTAAGGATGATGGGAAATTATCCAAGCCTCTGTGTAAAACAACCATCAAAAGGTAAAAATTCCAGCCAGCACCCAGCAGCATCCCCATACTTTGCAAGTGATCCTCTGACTCTTCATATGTGTGTCAGTGGTGAGTGTCTTTGTAGCCTACTTCCCTATACTTGTTTCAGATCTTGATTCTAAATCTCTAAGCCACCCCCATATCTTATGTGGAAAGAAGCAGTTTAGAGTGTATGATACATTCCTTCACTCTCCAGGTCCCAAAGCCCAAAACTCCTTAGTACCATCAAAATGGGAAGTGGCTTATGCGGTCATAGAAGTTAATCAACAAGAAAGCAGTTCTATTTGCAAAGCCCTTTACCTTTGTAAATATAATCTGGTATGTATGTTATGTATATGATGACATGTGTTCCACAGCCAAGTAAGACAGTGGGGCTGCCATGATCCTTCTTACAGCAAGTCTGTGTGAAAGCTGAAAAGCTCACATCCAGCCTACAGTAGAGGCTGTGTCGGAACAGCCCTCTGGATCCACCTCCTATCCCTTCTTCAATTGTTCCCCGCCCTATACACACCTTCATTGAGGACTCCCAGCATGGGGAGCTCTGCTTAAACCCTGGTGCTTTCAAGACAGATGAGGACAGACAGTTTCCTATTTGAAGCAAAACTGTCTTTTTGCTAATGATTCATAATAATTCCCCATGGACCTGGAAAACTTAGAACACACAATGCAAGCCCATACCCTGGCGCTGGAGAGAGGCTAACCCCAGAAATAGGTGTTCCCCCTGCTTGGGGAACCAGACTCAGGACATTTCCTCAGTGTGATTCTCAGAAGGAGGCCTGTGCTTCCTGAGCTAGAAGCCTCCCCTGCACATGTAACTGTGCTTCCACTAGCTAGGCAAAGGTAGGTGAGGTAGCCCAGAAGGGAGAAATGGTGGTGCCCTTACACATTAGCTACTTCTCTCATTGCTATAACAACGCATCTGATAGAAGCAACTTAAGGGAGGAAGGGTTGTTTTGGCTCAAGGTTTTAGGGGATCTCAGTCTCTTGTGCCAGGGGAGACCTGAGGTGGGGTGGCTCAGTCCCTGCTGCAAAGAGAATGAGATCCCCTGGTTATATTGTGGAAGGCAACCAAGAAGCAGAAAATATGCCATAGGATGGGGCCAGAGTGCTAGGCTTCACCCCTTAAAAGTTCATCAGCCTCCCTAAATTATCTCAGGGTGAAGCATTAGAAAACATGAACTTTGTGGCTGGGTGTGATGGCACACACCTTTCATCTCAGCACTCAGGAGGCAGAGGCAAACAGATCTCAGCATTTAAGACCAGCTTGGCTTACGATGTTAGTTCCAAATCAGCCAGGGCTACACAGAAAATCCCTGTCATAGCACCACCACCCTTTGCCAAAAAACTCCATGAACCTAGGAGGCTTTTCAACTTTATTCCACAACACTTCTATGACAACCTACTCTGAAGTCTGCCAAATGTGAGAGAGGCACATACATGTGCACACACACACACACACACACACACACACACACACACACACACACACGGGGTGGGATTCATCCACCCATTCTAGGGCTGGATGGCACATAGGCACACTGGTGCACCAGCAGAGTTGTGGAACACCCTAAAGGAGAAAAGATCTTCCAGAAATGTATCTGGAAGTTTAGAATCATACAACTTGGAAACTACCTTACTTTCACTGTTTTCCAAGTGTATGTCATGTGTTCATGTTGTTTGTTGTATGTGTGAGTGTGAAGGTCATGGGCTCTGTAGCATTTGTTTTAATGTAATATATACTTTAAAGTAAAATATAATTATATCATATCATATTGCCTTTTCCAGTCCTAACCCCTCCTGTACCCCTTCCTTCAAACCCTTCCCATGTACCCTACCCCAGTTGATGGCTTTTTTGTTTGATTATTATTGTTAGATAGATAGATAGATTGATAGATAGATAGATAGATTACAGACAAATAAGCACAACCTACTGATCTCATTTTCATTAATATATAGATGATAGATGAATGTATGATAGATAGATAGATAGATAGATAGATAGATAGATAGATAAATGATAGATAAATGAACACAACCTACTGATCCCATTTTTATTAATAGATAGATGAATATATGGATGGATGATAGATGGATGATAGATAGATAGATAGATAGATAGATAGATAGATAGGTAGGTAGGTTATAGACAAACACAACAAACACAACTATTTCATTATTTGTGTGAATGTGATTTCAGATTGACCACCTTATGTTAGATAATCAGTTAGGGGCTCCTCCCTGAGAAAGGCCAATTTTCCTTCTCTTTTCATTCATTAGTTACCTGTAGTTCTTTGTGGGCAAGGCTCTTTAAGTGTTCTCCCCTTCTGTTTTAGCATGTCTACTAATACTGTCACTGTTCAGGGCTTGTTTAGGCAGCCATTTCCAGGAAACACAGCCTCAGAGCAGACTCCCTGCTCCTCTGGCTCTTAGTTATTCCACTAGCTCTCCCTTGATCTTCCCTGAGCCTTAAGCTGGGCTCCCAAGGATCTGTTGATCTGTGTCCAGTTGTGGTTTTCTGTGATGGTCTCATTTGCTGTAAAGAGAAGCTTATTTGATGAGGGAGGAGTGCTATAACTTACTTGTGAGTTTAAGGACATATTTTAGGATGTAGTTAGGAATGATGTTGGTAGAAAGTAAAGTGATCATAGTACATCCTCCTGTGCGATCCATGAATGCGCTATCCTCAAGCGGTTGGCTAGGTTTCTTGTACCAGGCAGTATTTCCCTCCTGCTGAGCAGACCTTCCGTCCTACTAGACAGCTGTAGGTTACGACCAAGACATTAGTACCAGTTACCCCATTAGGAACATCTGACCATGTTGTAGTTCACAGCCATCACACCTGAGTGGGACTATGACGGCTTCCCTCTCCTAACAGCTTACATAGTAGTTCTTGGTACCGAGGAAGAGCTAGACTGTGGGAAGGAGGCTTTGAGTTAAACCCAGCTCAACTCATCTGAATCGGTGTCCTAAGGGTGCAGTGTCTTCAGCTCTAGGAACTTACCTTCAACCTCTGAGAGGCAACCAGGGGCAATAGCCATCATCTGTGTTATTCTGGGAGACGCTTGGACTACCCTGACCAATAACTTGAACAGAAGTTTCTCGTGCCTGGTACTGGGTTTGTGGAGGGTTTTTTTTTT
>NW_022196906.1:91178639-91179353 GCF_008632895.1 Mastomys coucha | reverse complement strand
TGTTTGTTATGTTATGTTTTGTTTGTTTGCATGTTGGCTCTGTAGGGAATATTCCCAAGTGGCATAACTTTGTTTAAGCTACATATGTGTACATACATATATGTTTGTATTTTATATCGTTATAGGTAGATATAAAATAATATTACTTGAAGCCTTATCAAACAAACTTGGGATAGCATTTTTAACCAGCTACCCAAAGTTCTGATTCCAGGCTTAATTCTTCCTCTTTCTAGATCTGTAGCATTGAGTTGCCCTCTAAGTCTCAGCTGCTGCCTTTGCAGGGCTGCACAGTGGTCGCTACCTCATTGATCTTTGTCAGTTCTCTTGAAGAGGTTGGAGCAGAGTGAATCCCAGCAAACATACCTGTAATAACAGCATCCTTGCTCCGCAGGAGGCAGGTATGGACCAAGTCGTATCACCACGGAGGAAGGAAGAAACAAACCTGCCCTTCTGACCACAAAATCTAAACTGGAATTTTAGAATACAATTAATATATAAAGCCTGTTACTTAAATTTTAAGGAGCCACTGGTAATGTACGAAGACAAAGCGAGCCTCTGAATCTATTGATTCCATATGTGTGAATTCAAACAATGCCTCATAGAAAATATTAGGGGGAACTATACTGAACCTATACTGAATATGTACAGACTTTTTATTCTTTTTATTATCCCTTAAATAATATGACTTAAGTATTTACCTATATATATATATAT
>NW_022196906.1:91104426-91178629 GCF_008632895.1 Mastomys coucha | reverse complement strand
TATATATATATATATATATTGTATTAGGTAGTATAAGCAGTCATGAAATGACTTAAAGTTTGCAGATTGCATGCAAATACTGCCTGTCTTAGTTTGCTTTCTGTTGCTATAGTAAGCAACATGGCCAAAGGCAGCTTGAAGAAGAAAGGGTTATTTGGCTTTGACATACCAATTACAGACCACTGTTGAGGGAAGTCAGCGAAGAAGCTCAAGGCAGGAAGCTGGAGGCAGGAACTGAAGCAGAGGCCATCGCAGAGTGCTGCCTGCTGGCTTGCTGTCTGTGGTTTTCTCATCTTGGCTTCTTATACACCTACGATCGTCTACCCAGAGTGGCACCACCCACAGTGGTCTGGACCCTCCCACATCAATCATTAATCAGGAAAGTGCCCCTATAGTCTTGCCTACAGGACAATTTGATGGAGGCATTTTCTCAGTTGAGGTTCCATTTTCCCAGATGATTCTAACTTGTATCAAGTTCACACACACACACACACACACACACACACACACACACACACACGTATGTATGTATGTATATATGTATGTATGTATGTATGTATGTGTGTATGTATGTATAAAACCAGCAAACTATCCTTCTATATGATAAAAAACTTAGGCACCTGTATGTTTTGGTACCTTCTGAGAGCCCTGGAACCCACCGCTTGGAATAACCAGATACAACCATATATCCACACGTGTACTCAACACACCTTCAGTGAACATAGGACATGAACCAGGCCCTAAGCTCTAGGAGCACAGAGGAAGGGCAATTATATTGGCCTAGGTGGTGGTGGTAGCCCAAAGAACCCCTTCAGATGAGAGGCATGACCAGATGCTAAAGGACTAGTGGCTGTGCCCTGAACTCTCTTGGCCCCTCAGATTCCTCCTCACCTTTCTTGCCTGCTCCACACCCTGGGCAGTGAGTCATTGGTAGTTTCTTTGCTGGCAGATTACAGTTGATACAGCCCACTAGAGCCCAGCAGGGACTGATGCCCATTCAGGGATCTTAAGCCACCTCCTCATCCCCATCTAGGGCTGACAATAACACCTATACTCCTGACTCTAACCGTACCCTGTAGTTTATCTCCACACAAGCCTCTCCTAGGCCTGCCCTACGTTCTGGGTCTCCAACTTGCAGCCAGACAAAGACTAAAAGGAATTATCACGTAAACAAACTAGTTGGGACGTGGGCCTGCAAGGCATTGGTATGGCAAGACTGGGGGTATTTAGGCTGGAGAAGTAGGCAGACACCGTAACGGAAATACCTTTGTACTAAACCCTTTGCTCTCAGAGCACCCACAGTCTCCTAGTTCGTTTGATGTGGAAATTTCAGATTTTTTTTTTCTTAAAAAATACAATATCATCATCTTCAGTTTTCTTGCAGTGTTTGGGTCGCCTCTAAAATGAAAGCAGCTGGGAAAAAAAAAACCACAAGGAAGCTCCCTGCACTGTCCTGGTTATCAGGTCTCCCTTGCTGTGTATAATTGCTGCATTTTAACTTACTGTTTACTCTTCTCTGTGGTAGTGGATTCTCATGGTAGGGCTTGCTGTTTCTTCTCTACCACAGTGTACACTTCAAGCAGAGGTTCAGAAGTTGTTTTTAAATAAATGAATCTTTTGGCTACAGAGTGGATGTGCTGTGACCGAGCCACATCCAGGACCTTTTGTTTCCATGAAGAATAAATTGGCACTTTGTGAACTAGATCTTGGGCACTTCACTTGTTATAGCTTATCATCTAATGGTCTTGGGTGTCACTCATCAACAGCCACCTTAAACCCAGACTCAAGAATGGGAGAGAATTTCATGTCACAGGTGGTGGTGAACTTTATTCCTTACCGTGCATGACAAGCAACTGAGGAACACCAGCTTGCTGACCTCAGGGGGGATCAGGGAGTGGCCTCAGCTAATTATGTGACTCATCACAGGATGTGCAGACTGAGCCCTTCCTAGGCCCTGCGCTTACTGTCCTCTGAGTTCTCTCAAGTGGAAGTGAACACTTGACATGTCTAACTTGCATGATGCATATGCTTTCACTTTATCTTTTTTTAAATTTATTTTTATTAGATATTTCCTTTATTTATATTTCAAACAATATTCCCTTTTCCTGTTTCCCCTCCCCCCTCAAAAAAAATCCCTGTTCCCTCCCCCCTCCACCTGCTCACCAACCCTCCCCTCCTGCTTCCTGCTCTGGCATTCCCCTACACTGGGGCATAGAGCCTTCACAGGACCAAGGGCCTCTCTTTCCATTGAGGACAGACTAGGCCATCCTCTGCTACATATGCAGCTGGAGCCATGAGTCCCACCATGTGTACTCTTTGGTTGGTGGTTTAATCCCTGGGAGCTCTGAGGGTTCTAGTTAGTTCATATTGTTGCTCCTCCTAAGGGGCTATAAACCCCTTCAGCTCCTTGGGTCCTTTCTCTAGCTTCTTCATTGGGGACCCTGTGCTCAGTCCAATGGATGACTGTGAGCCTCTACTTTTGTATTAGTTGGGCACTGGCAGAGCTTCTCAGGAAACAGCAATATCAGGCTACTGTCAACCAGCACTTGCTGGCATCCACAATAGTGTCTGGATTTGGTGACTATATATGGAAAGGATTCCCAGGTGGGGCAGTTTCTGGATTGTCCTTCCTTCAGTCTCCATTCCATACTTTGTCTCTGCAACTCCTTCCATGGGTATTTTGTTCCCCCTTCTAAGAAGGATCAAAGTATCCACACTTAGGTCTTCCTTCTTGAGTTTCTTGTGGTTTGTGGATTGTACTTTGTGTATTCCTATCTTCTGGGCTAATATCCACTTATCAGAGAGTGCATACCATGTATGTTCTTTTGTGATTGGGTCACCTTACTCAGGATGATATTCTCCAGATCCATCCATTTCCCTAAGAATTTCATAAATTCATTGTTTTTAATAGCTGTGTTATACTCCATTGTGTAAATGTACATTTTCTATATCCATTCCTCTGCTGAGGGATACCTTAGTTGTTTCTAGCTTCTGGCTATTATAAATAAGGCTGCTATGAACAGAATGGAGCATGTGTCCTTATTACATGTTGGAGCATCTTCTGGGTTGGTCCTCAGGTAGTACTATGTCCAATTTTCTAAGGACCCACCAAACTGATTTCCAGAGTGGTTGTACCAGCTTGCACTCCCACCAGCAATGAAGGAGTGTTCCTCTGTCTCCACAACCTTGCCAGCATCTACTGTCACCTGAGTTTTTGATCTTAGCCACTCTGACTGGTGTGAGGTGGAATCTCAGGGTTGTTTTGATTTGCATTTCCCTGATGACTAAGGATGTTGAACATTTCTTTAGGTGCTTCTCAGCCATTCAGTATTCCTCAGTTGAGAATTCTTTGTTTAGCTCTGTACCCCATTTTTAATAGGGTTATTTGTTTCTCTGGAGTCTAACTTCTTGAGTTCTTTGTGCATATTGGATATTAGCCCTCTATTGGATGTAGGATTGGTAAAAATCTTTTCCCAATCTGTTGGTTGCCGTTTTGTCCTCACTTTATCTTAACATCTTAAGTTTTTATTGATTTTCAACATTTAGACTGTAGGAGATTTCACATATACAACAAACAAACGAACAAAACACCTCTGAAGATTTGCCAGCGTGTACCCCCATTTCTTGTTTGGCCACATCTCTCGAAGCTAAATAGTACAGTGTGTGTTTTGGAGCCAGTACTGCTGTTGCTGTGATTATAGCCCTTCTCCCCTTCAACTTGCCTCTTTCACTCAACCACTTCACTTACTGCTGCCTGTACCTGAATTACCCACCAGGAACTAATGGCTGATGGAAGAACATTAGGTTTGCAAAGGTACACACATGATCCTATGAGTAGCCCTATGCAGGCTAAGCAAGAGGTCCTCTGGCAGTTGTTTCTGAGATTCACTCTATGTTATATGCCTGTACTTCCTGGGTAACAAAATGTGAAAGTACACATAGGTTCTGGAAGTGAATAAGAGTTGCTTTCATGAAGTGTGGAGGTCACACGTTCACAGTGATTGTTATGTGCAGCCAACGGGCAGGATTCCTAGGGAGCTTAGTCTTCTAAAGACCAGTAATCCTGGGCTTGGAGTGTAGTCCAAGATCAAAAACCTGGGCTCTGCCTGAACCACCAGGGCAAAGGTCCATGATGGCTTTATATTCAGTCTATATGCTTCCCCCAACTCTGTGTTATACCTGTCTGGCAGAAACTCATGAATATGCATGAAAAGGACAGGGATAATTACTATGGAAGGCTTCCAACCTTATTGACACTTCATTGGTAGTTTTAGGATATGGTTATGGCATCGGGATTGAGGTGGGGGAGGAAGAGACCTTAGTGCAGTTCACACTGGCCAGTGAGAACTTTATTTACCCAGCATGCCTTCAAACAGATGGTCCAGATTTTATCTTAAGTGAGAAATACGCACAGCTACAAAATAGACAGCCATTCGGCTTGTAAGAACAAATACACATTTCAAGGTTGAATTGTCTTCTGGGTACTAAACAGCTATTTCTGCAGGCCAACTCTTAGCAGGGTCCGTGCTGGGCCAAGGAGCACACTTCTTCCATCAGAATCCCAGAACATGCTCTGACCTAGCCAAACAAAACATTCTGCACCCACATCCATCTCCAGACGTGCTGTGGGAGGGTATGGTGACTCCGTCTATCAAATACCCATCTGAAGGCCTGTGGTTTCCATGAAGTTTCTGTCTCATAAAAATTTAAACACCTGCTAAGTGAAAACAACACCTTTTTGCTGTCATTGTGGCAAACACCTTCTGCAGGAATTTTCTCACTTCTCAGAGGCGACATATTTCACAGGCGATTCCCCTGGCACAGACACCAGTAAAGCATAATGGGAGCCAGGTGAGAAGTTGGATGCCCTCCAGGGGCCCTGAGGGTGCCCTCTGGGAGTTGTGGCAGGCACCTTCAGGGGTCTGAGGAGCTTCAGAAGCAAGGGGTTTGGGGGCTGCACTTAGATGATCCTGAGTTTAAGGGTGATAGCTGGGCCCTGGTGACATGGTTTCCAAGGCTGAGGCAACAGGCCTGCCAAGGGCCAGAAGGAATATTTACTCAGCTGGATCATAAGACTGGGGAGAGACAGTAGTGAGCTACAATAGAGACTAGTTAGTCCCGTACTAAGAACTAGCCACCCATTGGGCATTTTTATACACCTACCAGTTTCCCCAGGGCTTGTCAATCTTCAACATCAATAGGAGCCCTGTAAGAGAAATTAGGAATATGCCACATGTCTACCATCCTCAAAGCTGTCTTTAACACTGGCCTGATGTGGACTACAAACCAATGAAGGTTCTGCATTCACAGAGTGTCTCATGTTCTCCTAGGAACCTTGTCATCTTCCCCCTGTGACTCCTAAAACCTACGTACCAAAGTCCTAACTTTAAGTATCTCTGAAAATGGCCTCCATCTGGAGTAACAGTCTCATTTCAAGTGTAATTTGTCAAGGTGAAGCCATCCTAGCACTTACTGTGCTTCTAATCCAACATGATGGCGCCCTTATAAAATAGGGAACCATGAACACAATTGCACTCAGGAAAGGGATCATGGGAAGGTGACAGCAGAGACACAGTCATGGTGAGAAAACGCAAAAGGTTTCAAGAGAGGCACAGAATGCTTTTCCTATAGCTCCGAGAAGGAGTCAACATTGCCAATATCTTTACCTCTTTCTTCAAGCCTCCAGAAATGCAAGACAATCCATTTCTGTTGTTTAAACCCCTTGGTTTGTGGCAGTTTGTTATAACAGCTCTGGAAAATCAGTCAAACAAACAAATTAAAAACCACCTCCACAATGACTTCCTTTAGGAATGCAAATATATGCCTCTGGAACCTCTGCAAAGGAGTCCTCAGTTTCCTGGGTGGCCACTTGTGTTTGGGCACATAGACTATCAGTTTAGGCTCAAATACCCATCACCCCATGCAATCTTTCTGAAGAGAGCCAGAGAGGGAAATCAAATTAAATCCCTAATGACAGTTGAACAGTCACAACTCAGGGAGATTATAGAACTAGCCTAGGGCTACACATTCATTAATTCCAGAATATTTCTAACAAACCAGTTATAGTTCAACAATGTTCAGAAATATTTGATCAGAGCCTTCTCTCCCTGGTCAGAGGTTTTGTCCTATTACAAAGTTTCATGGTAAGCCTGGGTACCAGAGAGACCAAACAAGTAACTCCTGTGTAACAATGGGACTTATAAATAGGGCTCATGGGAGAGCAAGACCACCCTTATAGGTCTGGATGAATGTGAAATCCAGCCCTGACAAGTCCCAGAGCTAAAGGCTTAGCTAACTGGAGCTCTACCTGCTTGCCCACACTTGTGTTTGTCCTCTGTCGCACATCTCCTGCAGCCTCCAGGATGGAGTATGTGCTCCTCATCCAGATGCTTGGATCACCTCTGCTTGGGACCTATACCTCCATGCTGCTGTTATCTCCAAAGCCATCCTATGCTGGTCTCTCAAACCTCTCCCCAGCAGAACATGCTGCCTTGCTTCAAGACTTAGTTCCTGTTGATATGTTTCTGGAACTTTCTTTCCAAGCTTCCCAGTGAGATGTCATCTTATATAGACCCCTCCTATCTTCTCCTATGTCTATTCCCAAAGTACTTGGTACATTTGCTTTCATGGTTGAGTGCCCAAGAGAGAAGCTTCCTGGTGCTTCTCAGCCTCACAGACAGGCTTGGTTTCTGATGTTTCGCCTTCATCCCCTGTGCACCACATCAGCATTGTACATTTTTTTGAAAGAAAAAAATGTTGATTAAAAGACATGTCTCTAAGTATAGGCAGCTCAGCAAGCATTCTATAGTCATCACATCTTAGTGCAAATTACTTGTGCTTGTTAAAAATGTATAAGAACAAACTTATGGGCACAAAGAAGGAAAAACTATATAGAGAAGATTGTAGAGACTTTTGCCTGCACATTTTTTTGCCTTCATGTCTTCAGGAGATTTAATATAACTAATGATGACACATTACAATTTCCCCTGTATAGTGATACTCTGATCTAGAGGGCAGTGGGGTGGGGCAAGTTGCATATGATCCTCAGAACTCAATCCTTTTGTCAGTGTTTAGGAGAGATGCTATTTGGCTACCTTCTGCCTCACAATGATGCTCTAGGAAGGTTGCTCCCAGAATGCTTTGGAACATGGGTTCTCTTGAAAATGTACAATACCACTTAGCATGTTAAAGTCTTGCCATTAAGAAACCTGATTTTAATTAAGCTTTTTCCAAATGTATGCCGTAATTAAAAGAGCAGTGAGTTTATATAACACCCACTCTGAAGAGCAGCACATACCTTGCAAACATGGTCATAGTGGCATTCCAACATGGAGAATGGAAGGAATGACTACACTGGAGCATAAGGTCTGGTGTTCCTTATTCTTGAGGTAATTTGTACTCTAGCATTATGGAAAGATGGCCTCTTCCCCATGCGTATACATGAGTGATCTCCAGAAGCAGAGACACACCCAGAATTTACCATTCCATTTCCAAACAAATAGAGATCAGATTTTTGCATCATTGTATACCCAAGACAGGGCCATTCTGAATATCTCCCTCTCTCTCTCCTTCCCTCCCCACCACCTCTCTCTTTTTCTCTCTTTCCATAGTTTTCTATCCATCTCTCTCTGTCTCTCTGTCTCTCTGTCTCTCTGTGTGTCTGTCTCTCTCTTTTTCTGATTCTGTCTCTGTCTCTGTCTGTCTCTCTGTCTCTCTCTGTCTATGTCTCTCTCTCTCTTTCTCTCTCTGTCTTTGATGTTCTGCATGTCACATTGAACAGAAGTAGAGACCAAAATCCAGAACAAATCTCCTCTCCTATTGCTCCTTGGTTCCAGATGTGGGGCTAGCCATCCAGAACACTTTGCAGGAAATAGTCCTCTAAATATAAGGGACACTGATAATCAGTCCTGCTGGCTCAAGGAGCAATCACACAGACCTACATACACATTCTGTATGAGGCCTTGTCAGCTACAAATCAGGAAGGTACAATGACTTCTTGGAAGAACAGAGTGGAGCTCATCTTCCCAGTCCACATGGGAAGAAGGGATCAATGCAAAGAGGAAGGGCCCTTCTGCCAGCACAGTAGTGCTAAACAAGCCATTCATGTCTTCCAGGATTCTCCATAGCTTTTCCTGATAGACAGGGGAACCATGTTCCTTCAGCTGGGCTCCAGTCCCTTCTCTTCAACTTTATCTGTCCCTGAACCCAGATAGCTCCTAGCACTTTCTGCCTCCTCCTGCCCCAGCCTGATTTCCATCTGCTCCTCAACAGAGAGGTCTGTCTGCAAGATAGCATCCTCAGAGCCACCAGAAACCCCATTGGCTTTGGAATGCGCTCCCCGATTTCACATCCTAGCCCTTGATTCTCTGGCCCTTTCTTACCATTGACCTCTGGCCTTCAATCTGATGGCAGACAACAAGGCAATAAACCTGAGTGTATCAGTGACTTGGCTCAAAACATCCCCACTCACCCCTCCCCCCAAATCCCCTATATACCAATGGCTTTTCACAGAAAACCCAGACAGAACCAACTGCTAACAGGTCATGCTAGGCATTGTCATCCTCTCCCTTGGCTAGCTAATCGTGTATGGGCATTTTCATTTTTCTGCCCTAATGGATTTCTATTATGTGCTTCTTTGCTATTTTTTTTAACTTTTACTCTCTGGGATTACTGCTATTAAATCTATGCTTATAAACGCACAAACGTGGTGAACAATACAACCCAGTCCAATCTCTATATCCTGCATGACAAAAATGAGGAAGGTGGATAGCAGGTGTTATGGGATAATAAGATGTGGTGCAAATAACTTATGACAATAAATTTGAAGACAAGTAACAGGAGAAATTTTCCATAAGTTTAATCTGTCAAAATTGACCTAAGAAGTAAAAAGCCTAAATACTTCTATTCTCTGTGTACATGAAATGATCGTTTACCATAGGTGTGTGCCTGCTCTTTCTGAGCATGATGGGTGCTCCCTACCTGAATGTGCATCTCCTTGTTGCCTGCTTACTGCTACTCACTAGGCCTTCTTTGCCACCTTGGTAAGGATGAGACAAGGAAGATGGGTGCTCTCTTACCTCAGTCATTTCCTGTAGCCATACAGGCCAACTTCTAAGCCTCCACGCATACTGTAGACTCCCAGACAGACAGGCCCCTCAGCCTTCCCTCTTGCCTCTTCTTCATCTAGGATGACAGCTTTGAATCTTAATTCTTGGACTCGCACAGACTATATGCACATGGCCCGGCACTTTTCCTTATTGCTCACGAAGTGTAGCTAAGGAGCTGAAAGAGACCAGATGGTCTGGCTCGGTTTCCACCTGAAACGTGAGGCAGATTTTTCCGCTAACAGAGCTAGGAGGGGGAGAGGCACCCATGAAAAGAGAGAGTCCAAAGGCGAAGCATAAATGCCTTGCTGTCTGACCCTTGGGGACTGCCACACATTCTTGGGATCTCTTTCCTTGGGAAGACCAAGCGGGAGACTCCTGTACCAGTGATGACCTACTCTGCTGGCAAGGCCTTGTGTTCCTGGAACTCAGCCTCAGGCATGAGCTCTATGGCCTTTTCTGGTTTGTTTCATTGCCTGTCTCTGCTAGCTTTAGAGTTCGTAGATTGGGTTCCTCTGCTGCTCATCCTGCCCCCTCAGTTTCCTGTTTTTTAATTGTGCTCTGCTGACTTACAGCTTTCCAAACCTCCTTTGTTTCACTTCAACCGTTATGCCCGGGTCATACTTTATCCACCTCTGTCCAATGTTTATTTTGAGCTTTATTTTTATCTTACCAGTTTTGATTTTGAATTTGTTATTTGCCTTTTATGCTGTTTTAAACGACTTTTGCCTGATTCATCCCTTTGCTGGGAGCACACTGTTACATTACTGTCTCTTATACAGTTTAATTACCAGAAGGAAAGTCTGGGGCAGCAAGCTAGCTGTGAGGCTTATCCAGTCTTTCAGCAATATTTTAACTGGCAGTAAGGAAGTCACCCGGACTAACATACACTGAAGGCTTCCGGAAGGAACGGTCACAAGTATGAAAATGGTGTCATGACTACCTAGGCCTCATTAGAAAGGGCAAATTTTTATCCAAAATACCATCTCCCTCTGCCTGTCGCCTGGCCTTCTCTCTGTTGGTGTCTCAGAGCCCCTCCAGAAAGCCCAGGGCACTCTGCCAAGCCTTCACTTGAAAACTGAACTCCTTTGTAGGCCTTTCAGTCTAGAGTCGTCCATTATCTACCTCATTTATTTGTAACTCTTAGCAAGTTACAAGTACCAGGAAGCAAAAGTGCACTCTCTCTCTTTCTGTGGGAGTAGGGGAAATACAGAGACAGAGACAGAGACACAGACAGAGACACAGACAGAGAGACAGACAGGGAGACAGACAGAGAGAGACAGGAGCAAAGAGACAGAGAGAAACAGTGATAGAGAGGCAGAGAGCAGAGAGAGAGAGAGAGAGAGAGAGAGAGAGAGAGAGAGAGAGAGAGAGAGAGAGAGAGAGAGTTTCCAGATTATCTTTCACATCCTTGCCTTCACTGGTGGATATTTAGTAGATGCTCAGCAAACTGCAAAGACATCTGATCTGATCCTGCTGGAGAAAAGGAAGCAAGGCTTCACATGTCTACTATGTTTCTGGTACTTTATCAACATGGTTTTTATGAGCCCAGGGTCCATAGCCTTCCTGAATGAATGGAGCCCTCCTAAAGGCCAGTAGCTCCCTGCTGCTAGCAGAGGGAAGGGAGCAACCAAGCAATGGTAACCCGTGGTTACTTTTTTTTTGGGGGGGGGGTGTTCAAGACAGGGTTTCTCTGTATAGCCTTGGCTGTCCTGGAACTCACTCTGCAGACCAGGCTGTCCTTGAAATCCACCTGCCTCTGCCTCCCAAGTGCTGGGATTAAAGGCGTGCGCCACCGCTGCCCAGCTGCCTGTTTCTTTACTGTTGGAGTATCATACCCATTTTCCAAAGATCCATGACTTTTCTCAGCCACTTGTATATACATCTAAAATTAGCCAGGAGGAAAGCACCACGTAGGCAGTGGGGATCGGACAGGAAGGACCTCTTCAGAGACTCGAACCTGGAAGGAACCTAAAGCCTTTGGTGAGTCTCATAGCCTCCCAGTGCACCAGTTTGTTCTCTAACATTAATGAGAATAACTAGCTCTCCACAGTGTCACCAGGATGAAGTGTGCTGAAGTATGTGGAATTGCTTGTTATCTAAGAGACCCTCAAACATACTTGTATTCCTCCTTTCCTCCCTTCCCGAAGTGATCAGTATGACTTTAATTCACACTTGCACGTCTGCCAACTCTCTTGTAAACTCTGCTTGTGGGTCAGAGTCATCCACCAATACTGACTGTTAATATTGGTTTAGCAGCCACTTGGGGACACACATTCCATGCTAATTGAAAATCCCAACCCCACCCCACCCCACCCCAGTCCTGGGCAAGTAAGGTCACTTTCTCATGTGTTTGCTACTGGGTGTTTATTACAAGCAAGGAACCAAAACCCTCAGGGTAGCAAGCATGAGCCCTGGTTTCCCTACTGAGAGTCTCCAGTACCAAGCCCGGGCCATAACCAAGGAAATGCGTTCTAGCCATACTGAGCAGTGTGTGTTCCCAGAGTGGCATAGGAGATGGCCTCAATGGAGACCACAGTGAGAGTGACTCATCAGAGAAGCTCAATGGCTGATACTTTCTTGGGTCTTAATTCATTAGCACTGGGCTGACCAACCCTGAACACTGGGTCTTCCCTGCTGTGGCTGCTGGCTTTCTCCTGAACTGGATGCTCTTGCCAGTGTCCTGAGTATCTGTCTTCTGTCTTGGAATGGTGGTGTGGTTGACAATACAAGTGGTTGGAAAGGGAGGCTGTGTCTTTACAAAAACACAGCACAAACTTTATAGAGTATTCATGCCCGGCATATCCATTTTTAGGATTTCATCACCCATTTGTCAGATAGTTTAAAAATATCTCAGTGTTATGTATAGCTGCATAAAGTTGGAAACAGCCTACATTTCAACCGTTTGGAAACAGGTTATGTACAACTGTCATATCCATCAGATGAGATATTATATATCCTTCACAATAATGCTAGAAGGAAGTCTTAAATAAGATAAGAAAATGCTCTTATAATGTGAAATACAGATCCAGGTACAGAATCAAACATAAGCTACGCTCTCTGATGTTTAAGAAAAAAAGGTTACTAGAAGGAAATTGAGAATAAATATGCCTGGAAGTCACTATCAATTGACTCCATCAAAGGGTTATGATTTGCTTCTGTTTGTGTTTCTTATAAAGGGAGCAAAGAGACGACGATGGAAAACAAGACAAAAATAAAAGTAAGAGGTATCAGTCAGTGTGGGCAACCCCAAAATGCGCTTTCTTGGTGAAATTTCAGGGACCAAGAGGGGAAGACTTTTTTGCATGAAAACCTTTTTTTTTTCTTCTTCATGTCTGAATAATATTTCACTGTGACACATGTTGGTGACTTGATTGGAAAGATCACATTGGTATTGACCAAAAAATCTTCTTCCCATTGTCTAGGTTGCATAGTACTTCAAGGTGCTAGAAGGCTGCTGGGAAGCAAGGTCATCAAAAGTTTTACCTAACATGCCTACAGTAATGAGAGGCATGGTAAGATATGTCAATGGCTACAGTAGTGGCATAGTTGTTGTAGCGATAACCAGCTGGTTTCAGATTGGATTTAAGGCCACTACATTGAAAGAAACATATGTTTGGTTCTATAAATCTGGCTGGAATCCATGATTGGGGAGATCACAGGCTTCAGGATGAACCTACTAGTGTTAGTCTACTAAATGGATATTGTATCAAAGATCTCCCCAATTTATATCTCTATACCCATATATATTATAGCTGTCAGACCCTATCAGAGAAATTTTCTTATACAGTGGAGGGTGGTGAACACAGAAACTCATAACTGGCCACGTGTCAATGGAATGGTCAAGCAAATATGATACAGCTTCACTCCAAGGCTCAGGAACTCTTGCAGAAGAGTTGACTGAAAGAGTGTAAGAACCATGAGTCAGAGAGGACTGGGCTAAACTGTCTTCTGGACATGGTGGAACCATTACACTCATAAATTCATAGCATCTGTGGTTACCTGCACCAGATCAAGGCAGTCACCACTCTAGCATGGAGTGAGAAAGGAATTTGTGAGACCCATCATTAAGTGAAGAGCTATAGGCAGTTATAGCCTCGTTTTTCTTTAAGTATGTTGTTCTCGGTAGATCAACTGTACTCTAGTTGAGGCCCCATGCCTAGGAGTACATGGATACCACAATTGGGAATCCATGAATTGTTAAAAGTAAATAAAGGAGCTGGAGAGATGGCAGAATGGTTAAGAACACTGGCTGCTCTTCCAGAGGACTGTGCTCAACTCTCAGCACCTACATGGTGTCTCATAACTATCTGTAACTTCAATTTCAAGGCATCCGATACCCCTTCTGGCCTTCACAAGTACCAGGCATGCATGTGGCACATGGACATTATTGATACAGGTTAAATTCTAAAAACATAAAATAAAAATAACATGGCCTGATGTTGGGGAGGGGTAATACTGGGGTTGAATCCAGAAGGAGTTAGGAGGAAGAATGAAGAGGGGTGATTGTGACCAAAATACAATGTAGGAGGTTCTCAAAGAACTAATAAGAGTGTTTTCAAAAATTCTATTAAGCCATAAAGAAGAACACAACTATATCATTATCAGGAAAATGAATGCAATTGGAGATCATCAGCCCTAAGCAAAGAAAGTCAGATGCAGAATATCACATCTTTTCTCTTATTTTAGGATCCTAGATTACATACCCACATACATAAAAACATACACACATACATACATACATACATACATATGCAAACATATACTCAAAACACACACACACACACACACACACACACACACACACACACACACACACACACACGAGACATAAAAGTAGATACAAAGTTATCTAGGGGAACAAAGAGGACTAATGGGCCAGGAGGAGAGAATGGAACCTAAGTCAGTATGGGGTATGGGGCTAAAGTACATTATACATTTATATGAAACCATCTTTGTGAAATCCATTACTGTATGGTATATATAGTATATGCATTGGTACAGTATATACAATGAATATATGCCAAGTCAAAAAATAATTTAAAAAAGAGAAACAAAGAAGAAACAGGCATTCTTGTAACTGTTGACTGGCCCTCTGTTGAACAGCAGTGGGCTTTGGGAATAGTCAGTAATATTGGTAAAGGTAGTGTTAATGTGTGCTTGGGGCAGTCAGGAGATCCTCCATCATCAGCCCCTGCTGTGGGCCCCAGTGAAGGAGATCAGAGGGCCTGGTATTCCCAAGAGGAAAGGAAGCAATATATCTACATGTGATCAAGACTGAGGTGTCAAGTTCGAATGAGTATCAGAGTTCTCCACTCAAGACAGTCCACAATAACACAACAATAATCGGCTTATTGATAAACTTTATACTACATTTCTTTCTTTCTTTCCTTCTTTCTTTCTTTCTTTCCTTCTTTCCTTCTTTCTTTCTTTCCTTCTTTCTTTCCTTCTTTCTTTCTTTCTGATATTCCTTGGAGCATAGACACAAATTAGCTCCATTTCCTGTTGAGTAAATCTGGTCCAAGTCATGAAGCCTAGTGAAACCTTTAGCAAACTACGACCCTCCCTGCTCTGAAGCACCCTCTCCTATGCCTCTTGGGCCATGCTTCCCAACTCTAATAACTCCTCACTGTTTTAGCAATCATACTCCAAGCCACACAGTTCTGTGGAAGCCACCATGGGGCAGAGACAACACAGCCCACTCTGTCGGAACCATGCCTTTCTCCTAGGGGCTACTCCTTCTTGGCTTCTTCCATGGAACCAAGATGAGCCTAATATACATACACTGAAGGGGAAGTTTAGCTGTGGTTTTACCTGCTGAAAAGCAGGATGCATTCTCTGCACTGAAGTCTATATGAGTCTGCTAAATACTATCATAAAAAATAATAGTGGAGCCTAAGTGGCTTGGTATAATGGCCGTGGATTTTCCCATAGTTCTTGAGTCAGAACCATTATACATATATATGTGTGCACACACATATACACACACACACATACATATTCATTGGATATATACATATCTGTATATATATTGAAAATATATACATACATATTTATATGTCCATGTGTGTATATATATGTGTATATATATACATATATATATATATATATATGCACACACACACAGAGAGACACACACATACCTATCCCTAACATTTAGTATAATCTGAAATCACACTTTCAATCTCAGACACACTCACTTCTCTTTTCCATCAGGCCAGCTCCTAATATGTAGATCTGTTTGCCCTTACCCACCATGCACTCCTCCATACCTAGTGCAAGTCCTGAACAGAGCAGGGCCCAGGACTGCTAGGTGGCTCTCGAGAGCACAGCCACTCTCCGTTTCCCCAGACGCACGGGCATTTGATGCTGGAGCAGCCGATCACCCAGGGGAGAGGAATGATCTACAGTCTGCTTCTGATTGAGCTGTATTTCAATCAGTGTGATTTATCAAGGAAGTCGGTTCCCTTTCCAGGCAGTTGATGAGTGCTCCTTCAGGCCATACCCACTTTTTGTCTTCTGGTTGTGCTCTATCTCATTTCTCCTGGGACTTACAGTAATGAGGTAATCGTCCGTGTCTGTTAAGGTTGGTGTTAACACATAAAAGGGATAAATAGTGGTAGCTGATAAGGAATAAGCACTGTTCCTTTCTCTGAGTTCATAATTTGGGAAATCTAAGATCCAGGTACTGGCTTGGCTGAACCCCGGGAAAGGTCTTTTCTGTGTCCTTATACAGTGTAAGAGATGAACGACCCCCCTGAGCCTCTTTTCCCGGGGAAATGAATTCCCTCTACTTCCCTCCAGGAGAGCTCTGTCTTCATGACCTACTCACCTCCTGTAGGTACTGTCTTCAACAGGAGCAACTGGGGATTTGGTTTAAACACTCAGACCACAGCAGTAACCCTCAAATAGTCTCTCTCCTGGAGGAAGTAAGGTCAAAGGAAAAACACCACACAGGCTGTTTGTTCTTTATTCAAACGCTAAGTATTCAGCATTCAAATACATTTACATATGCTCTGTGGCAGGGGTGAGGGGGCAATTCTCATCCCTGAAGAGAAAAAAATGAAAATAAGTTCAGCTATTCCTCCAAGTTGAGACCATCTGGGAATCCAGCTCTTCTTCCTTAAGCAGGTATCAGCTTGGAGGACAGGGGTGCAAACGTCCATCTTTTGCCTCCTCTGCAGAGCTCAGTACATGACGGCACTGAGTGATTATTCCTACCATTCTGAGCATGGCATGCTTGGCTATGAGAAAACCCAACAAATGGTGCATGTGACCGCATTCTAGGCTCATCCCGGAAAGTTGGAGCCAGATACATTTTCCTAGCAGGAGTAGGATGAAAACCTACTGCTAATAGAAATGTGCGGAAACATGCAACGCAGGCTTCCCAATCGATAAAATCATAGGCATTTCGGAAGGGCTGTGTGGGAGTTTGGATCTCACTAGGGGGAGGTATAGTCATGGGACCATCCCTGCTGGGGGCTCTGGATCTTCTGTAAAGACTGCCTTTAGGGAAGGAGGAATTCTAGCTCTCACTTCTAGGTGTTTAAAAAAAGTGAACTGGGTGCAGCCCTTCTGCATGGAAAGTTACAGGTGGCCAAGAAAGGTTTGCAACAACAAGATGAATCACGAGGCTGTAGAACTGTCTTGCGTTGGTGCAGCGAGGAAACAGAGCCTCCTAACCACATTGCCAGGTCTCTGTGAGTCACAGTAGGCAACTTAGAGTATGATCACGACACCTCTAATACAAATATCCACGCTCAGTGCAGGAAACTGTCAAACCAGGAGTTAGGCTTTACTGCAGTGGGTTCCTGTTTAGACGGCAGTAGCTCCCAGACACCAGAATCCCATAATCTACGGCTCTTGAGTTATTTCCTGTAAACTTGGACACAACCAGCCTATTTACATTTGTATTGGCTTTCTATGGCCAGAGGTTTTTAAAGAAAAAAAAAAAAGGCACAAGAAAAGGAAATGGGAGAGAGATTGGGAGTCAGTGTGTCTGTATGTTGATAGGCTGACTTGCCGCAAGAGCATGCCCCTGAACCGGCAGAGACTGAGCACATGGCTCTCAGCCATTTCATCCCTGTGCCAGCCACATTTTTTTTTTTTTTTTTGGAAAACAATAGTTTTATTTTGCTCTCAAATTAAAAAATGAAGCAGCTGAAGGTGGGAGGCGCTCAGTCTTCATTATCTTCCTTGGCCTTTTCTGCAGGAATCTAAAATTGATTTCCAAATTTCTCTTCAGAGTTTGATTTAACATTTTAATCTGCATGCCTTTGGTGGGTGCTGTTCAGACTGGATTGCTGACAGAGAAATGAAGAATTAGTCAGCCACCTAGGCTCTTGTTATCAGTCCGGCCGTTCTGGCCGTGACTGGATGGGGCTGGAGGTCTCCTGGCCTCTGTGTGAAGAAAGCCTTAAGTTCCACTCAGCTGGGTGGAAGAAAGCAGAAATGATGCCCAACGGACAGCAGACCTCTGCATTTTTGTTTTAGAGTTTGAGACTGTCCCCTGAGATCCTGACTTATTACTTCCAGCCATTGATGGAACAGTAAAAGAGTCCATATACCTCTGTAGTATTGATCAGACTGCCATTTCTCTTTCTTTTGCAGCTCAAAATATGGATTTTCCAGGCACTTGCCTTGACTTAAATTAAACATTTTAAATATACCTCTGCCCCTTTGAGGTTCCTTGTCTAAACACTTGAGAACTTCAGTACAACATACAGAACATGGGACCTGTCAGAACTTAGAAATATGAAGACGCTTGCACCCAGTACCGGCAGCTGTTCATGGATTTCAGGGGCTCTACCACCCAAGGATGCAGTCAGTGCTATGCATGCCCCAGAGCCAGGACAAGGGAAGGATTTCAATGCATTTTGAGCTTGCCATCCCATCTGTCAAATGGGCTGAAGGTTAACTCAGATGCCAAGCTGTTGCTAGAGAGGGGATCAGGTCACAGCAGTCACAACGACCTGCAATGAGTCTGGGAGGGACTTGGAAGCCATGTGTTGAGCAGTATTACTGGTGTCCAAGAATCAAGCCAGCCAGCCAGAACTCAGCGGGGGCATTATGCTTAAGCAGGCCCTAAAATCTGGCAGCCAGTAGACATTGGTCTCTGCACAAGGCTCTAAGAGCAAACTAGGGCCTGGGCAACGGTCACACAGACCTTGAAATGAAGCTGATTAAAGAAGTGACTACTGACAGCTGTGATGACTGACAGCTGTCAGAGCCGAGCAAGGAGGCGTGGCTCTAGTGAGGATGTGGTGATGGCTAGGTTATTTTGCATACGGAATGGTGACCCCTTAGGAGGCTCTTTCTGCCTTGAGATGTCAAACCAGAAGAAAGTCAGCTTCGAGGTCCCCAGAAAGTTGTTTGCACTGACATCAGGGATTACCAACATGGCTGATTTTCCTCCCCAGAATTTTGCAGAGCACGTTAGGCAGTTCCCCTTTTTTAACCTTCATAGTAGCTCAGTGTGGCACACTCCGGTGTGCTTCCATCTTCCAGGTGAAGAGATGGAGGCTGCAGTGGAATTTCTTTGGCCAAGGTCACAGTTGGTAATGACTTACTGAAGCCGAGCCATCCTGATTCTGTAAACTCCCGTCTTAGCAATGATGAGAAGCTTCCTCTGACTGCATTGAGATGTGGTTTCTTTAACACTCAGCCTACATTTCTGAAGCATTTGGGATTAAGTTAGGTCTCTCCTTAAGCTGTGCGGAAAGTCGGGGAGAGATGAGTAAGTTCGGACTCTCGCTGCAGAGAATTCTAAGGGAAAGATAACACTAGGCAGTGCAAGAAAGGAGGAAGGGTGGGACTGGGGAGGGGGGAACCAAAGAGGTGACTGACTGTTAGAAATAAATGAACAGAAGAAACAAAAGGACAGGGGAAATGTTCCACCTCAGACAGTGACAGCAGACTTTTACTGGTTGGAGAAGTGGAACCTGGAAGCACGACAGCTCAGTGCACAGGAGAGCTTGCCGTCCAGAACGGAGGTTTTACCGCTGAGAGGAAGGTCGCAGAGAGCATTAGCTAGACATATAACTGCTTTTCTAAACTGCTGGGAGGGAGTCCAAGTCAGACCACCTGATTTGCAACCTCCAGGGTCTGGGTGGGTGTTAGGTGCTTTCTGAAATTCCGTGGGCAGCAGATCTGGGTGAGCCCGGAGTCTGTTTTATAACTGGTTTAGGGAGTTTCCTATAGCAGTGTGCATCTCAGCATGAGAAGCCTGAGCAGGCTCTTGGGAGGAGAGCTTTCTTATACCGAGGGCTGAATTTTCACAGGAGTCCTGCAGATAGATATAAAAAGGATTTTCTGTTACCTGACCAAGAGAAGGTAGGATGGCTATGATGGTTCACATAGGCTTGGCCCAGGGAGTGGCACTATTAGGAGGTGTGGCCTTGTTAGAGTAGGTGTGTCACTGTGGGTGTGGGCTTAAGACCCTCACCTTAGTTGCCTGGAAGTCAGTCTTCCACTAGCTGCCTTCAGAGGAAGATGTAGAACTCTCAGCTCTGCTTGCACCATGCCTTCAGGGATGCTACCATGCTCTAATCTTGGTGATAATGGAACTGAAACTCTGAACCTGTAAGGCCAGCCCCAATGAAATGGCCCCCTTTGAAGACTTGACTTGGTCCTGGCATCTCTTTGCAGCAGTAAAACCCTAACTAAGACAGTCGCTCATGCCTTTTGGCCACAAAGGCTATTGACAGCTTTAACAACTGTTTGAACTCTTATAATTTTTGCAAGCCTTGGACTTCCACAGGCTCCTGTTGGCTGATAAAGGGCCAAAGCTGGCTTGATTGTTAGTGGCTTTGGTTTTTCTTAATTTCCAATCTTACCCAATTTAGCCTGGCAAAGTACTGCCTCCCTTTAATCCGGGTACTTGGAAGGCAGAAGCAGGCGGAGAGTCTGAGGCCAGCCTGACTTTACATATCAAGTTCCAGGGCAGCCAGGACTACGTAGACCCTTTCTCAAAATAAAGAAATAGAGAGATGAATAGATAGAATCCTATCCACTTATTGTCAATGGCCTCTGTGGCATTTAATGTTCAGCTAACCAATCGAGAGCAGGACCTCTTCCTTCCCGAAGTGGCCCTCATCAAACAGGACACTTTTTCCTACACGGTTAATACTACTTGAGGCTGCAACGCTTCCTACTAAGGGATACTTTATAAACGGCAAAAGCCACACAGTCCTTAGTTCCCAGTCCATCATCAGGAGATAACGAAGTGACTGCATGGGTCTGGAACTCACCCTTCCTTCAAGGTTGGGGTCAAGCTGGTTCACACACACACAGAAGGGAAGAGTATCCTTTCCCCGTGGAAGGGAAAGAGTCCAACCCCTGCCAAGGGAGTCTGGACTTCTGTAAAACAACAGCAACACTGAGGTGCCCCTCCCCCAGCCTCTTAAGCCTTGCGGGCTTCAATGCCTGGCTAAGAATTAAAGTAATGGGAAACAGGGTCTTAAGACACCCACTTCAGGCCCCATCTGGCCATAAAACGGCAAGAGTGTGAAAGCTAGGCTGTGAGCAGTAAGGAGTGACGTGAGGTAGTGAAAGAAATATCTACTGGGTTTTTTAATTAACTGCCTCTAAATAATGAAAATGAGAAAATTAGGCTCACTGTTAGTAGCAAAGTGCCATTGTGACTTGAATGTTTCTGTTGATAGATGACACAGTGCTTAGTCGGAGAGGCTTACATCTGGCTGCAGCTGTGGAAGCGCCTTGAGCCTGGGTCTGCCTCTTCCCTGGTGAATAATGGCAGAGGTTATTTTTTTTGCCTCTGGATCTGTGGGAGGAGAAAGCATGAAGGAAAAGCCAAGCGGTAGAGGCTTGCTCCTGGCCTTAGATTACTGTAGTAATCATGACCACGTGGCTAAGAAGGCCTTTGCGTACTCTAAAGCCAGAGACATAAAAATACAAATTTTTACTGATAAGGTTTACTGAACATGGGGCACATTTTAAAAAATATATTCTTTTATTTTGGCGTGTGCAGTTGAGCCCAAGTGAGAGTATTATGCCACGTGTCTACAGAAGCTTGCAGAGGCCAGAAGAGGGCATCTGGTATGTTTCTACTGATGTTATAGGCCCTTTCTGAACTGCCCTGTAGCTGATGGAAACCAAATCCCGCTCTTCTGCAAGAGCAGTAAGTGCTCTTAAGAACTGAGACGTCCTCTACTATACACATACTGCCAGAACAATCAGACCCCTCCATGTGCGGTCCTTGGTTGGTGGTTGAGACCCTGGGAGCTCTGAGGGTACTAGTTAGTTCATATTGTTGTTCGTCCTAAGGTGCTGCAAACCCCTCAGCTCCATTGGTCCTTTCTCTAACTTCTTCACTGGGGACCCTGTACTCAATTCGATGGATGGCTGTGAGCCTCTACATCTGTATTAGTCAGATACTGTCAGAGCCTCTCAGGAGATAGCTATATTTAGGCTGGCTTGCCCTTCCTTCGGTCTCTGCTCCATAGTTAATCTCTGCAACTCCTTCCATGGGTATTTGGTTCCCCCTTTTAAGAAGGAATGAAATGTCCACCTTTTGGTCTTCCTTCTTGAGTTCCTTGTGATTTGTGGGTTGTTCTTCCTGTATTCCAAACTTCTGGGCTAATAACCACTTATCAGAGAGTGCATACCATGTTTGTTCTTTTGTGATTGGGTTACCTCACTCAGGATGATATTCTAAATTTACATGTAAATAAAGAAAATATCTAATAATGAAAAAATAAAATAAAATACAAAAAAATTAAATTTACAAAACACATTAAAAAATATGTTACATAGATCCCAAACTGATTTCTAGACACTAGAGATCACATTGATAGCTCTTATGTTCCTTCAGGGTTCCTTGTCACAGCTAGTTCATTATTATGAAAGTATTGACATAAATTAATTTCCTACTAAAAAAAAAAAAAAGAACTGAGACGTCTGCCCAGCCCCTGGGGGATATTTCTTAACTTCTGTAGTTCTCTATGAAGAAAGTATGCGTGGAACTCACTCACAGGGTTCTGCAGCCCTATTGGCACAGTGCGTCATCTCCAATACCCAAGAGCCTTTAATCTATGAGCCTGGGCATCCTGCAACCTGCCTTGGTCTCCAGCTTGGAAGAACTTAATGACACCGTTAAAATGCGACTACGTTTCTCCTATGTGCCCCTTACCAATCTGAGTAGGTCACATTTCATGGCTAGCTGACTGGCAGATTTTACTACATATGGATGCTGAATTTTGGCATTCTTTCTTGCATGTATTAAAACACTGTTGATCACTCTCCTTAGTGTCGTTAACATAGTGAGGTATGTTAACCGAATCTTGCTATCCTGAAATAAATACTATTTATACATGATCTTTTATGTAGGGTTGGATGGAATTTGCCAGTATATTATTAATGTTATGTTGTATCTGTGCTCCTGATAAAGTCTGTAATTTTATTGGTTTTTGATTCCTCTGTCAGGCTTTGATATTTTGGTGTGTGGTGGGGGAGAGGCGAGAGACAGACAGAGAGAGAGACTTGGGGAGGAGAATCCTATTCTTTCTGGGTTGTTTTATAAAAACAAACTATGTACGTCTGCTGTTACTTCCTCTTTGAATACATGATAGAATTTATCAATGAATCCGTCTAGGGAATTGTATAGGCATGTTGTCCCAGCTATATCTAAGGCTGAGGTAGAGAAATTGAAATTCAAGGTTACAGAATTGAGACACAGAATGATTTCAAGGCCAGCCTGAGCAATTTAGCAAAACTAGCTCAGGTTTGGAGAATATATATATATATATTGGAAAAAAAATATATATATATATTTCATTTGTATATGTGGATTATATTTAATGATACTATTTTAAATCTAATTGGGTCTAATTTTTTTTCTAACTTCTTTATCTTAGTTTGTCCAATTTTTATTTAAAAATATATTTTTTTTATTTATATATGTGCGTGTTCCTGAGTGTATATATCTGCTCCAGGCTCATGCAGGAGCCCACTGACATCAGAAGAGCTGTGTTGAAGCCCCTAGAACTGGAGTTATAGGCAGTTGTGAGCTGCTAGGAATGTGTTGAAAACTGAACTCAAGTCCTCTGTAAGAGCATCAGGCACTCTAAACTCCTGAGCTTCTCTCCAGGCTCCAGATTGTCCATACTTTATTACAAGTTTTGATCTATGGTGCTTGTATTGTATTTGGATTTATTTACTTTCTAATTTCTCTTTCATTTTTTTTTCTTTGGTCCGGACATTAAGATGTATATTGCATAATTTCCAAATATCTGGAGTTTTTCTAGATTACTGACAGTTAAATGTTGGTGGTTAGTTTATTTCCTTTGTTCTCAGAGAACATATTTCATGCATTTTCATCCTTGTAGGCTGTAGGATTCATTTTATGACCCAGCATATGGTCTCCATCATGTGAGGTTGAAATGAATGTGCCATCTGCACTTGAATGTAGGGCTCTGTTATTATGTAGTAGGCAGGACAGCATAAGGAAGGGTGACTTTAATGGTATGTTTGGATTTGTCCTATTAATTTAATGAAAGCATGGTGCTAAAGTTCTCCAGTTTTGAGTGTGTGGCTATCTGTTTCTCCTTTTAACGTTGTCTACTGTTGCTTCATGGTTTTGAGCATCCTCACAAGAATTAATGTAATATAGTGGATGAAGGATTCAAATACCTCTAGAAACCTAGGGTTGATCTCTGTCATCTTTCTCCTTAAGAAAGGGCCCTATTTCCCAGCTTTTATATTTAATATTTCTTTTTTTTTTTTTCCGAGACAGGGTTTCTCTGTATAGCCCTGGCTGTCCTGGAGCTCACTCTGTAGACCAGGCTGGCCTCAAACTCAGAAATCTGCCTGCCTCTGCCTCCCAAGTGCTGGGATTAAAGGCGTGCACCACCACCGCCTGGCTAATATTTCTATATTTTAAATGTGATGTGGAAAATATTGTGGATCAATTTCTTCAAAAGTGTTGATATTTTCAAAAGCAATCCACTAATTCCGCTAAATTCAAATGGACAGTGGTCTTCTGCCTGGCATGGGGTCAAGTCAACCCACTTTTCAGGGCCTGGAGCCTGCTTCCCATCTGCTGAATGTCCAAATGCCAATATCAGCCATAGCCTACATGGGTCTTCCTTCCCTTGGTTTTTCTTTAGGACCTCCACCCCAGGCATCCCATTTTCCACACCAGACAAACAAATGGTTTCCTCTCAGAACTGCTTTCCTGCTCCTGACCTGGTAAAGGCTCTCTTGGAGCAAAGGGTCAGATCAGAACAGGAACTCAATGCTTTCACCATTAGAGCAGAAAACACATTTTTTGTTGTCTTCTTTTAAAGGCTTGAATAGAAGTCTCTTGATATAAATGAGAAGGAGGGATAAGTCTGTAGGGATTGGTGCAAATAGTCTCGACTCAAGGCAAATAAGCCCATTACAGTCAGGAGAGAAGAGACCAGAGCAGACACTGGGCGCAAGGCTCAGCCTTTCCCGCTGTTAGACCACTTTTTGCAGGTTTATGATGTAATAGGGAAAAGGTCCACGTGTCAGTCTTCCACCTCACACAAAATTCTCCAGATCCCCTGTTAGCTTATGGCCTTCTATCAGTAAACAATGCAATACATATGACATACAGTTTATAACGAACCTGTTATTCTAGTTATAATTGAGACAATCAAAATATTATCAGAGTTAGTAGCAAACCAATTGTACTGTAATAGCATTAAATTTATTACTTTTAAGAAGAGGTTTAGTTTCAGTTCTGATGACGCTGAGTGAATTATAAACTAGGCTCTCTGGCTATAATACTTGCACCTTAGCTGGGAATAATAGAAGCCATTTCTCAATATAGACATCCAATGATTACAAGTAACCAATAAGTTACTTCAATCTTTTAAATAGTTTTAAAATATTATTTTATCCTAAGTTCTATGAAAACATTCATAAAAGAGGCAGTGCTAATTCAAGGCCTGACAATGAGCACTTTGGGAACTGCAGTTCAATGTGATTTTTCCCTCTGAAGAAGGTCAAATGGGCCATTATTTTAAGAGGCAGCATTATCCTGAATGCTATGAGTAATGCCAGGAAACTAATAATCAACATAAAAGAATAATTTTATAGTTATTGTAGGATGCATCCTCTCTGAGTTTAATTAATTTCTATGGAAAAATTGGCCTTTGATGATATGAACTATTAATTATATATCATAGAGCTATCCAACTGAATCCTGACCCAAGTCACACACATAGTTGTACATTTTCTAGCAACAACATCACAGAAAAAAGAAAAAGAAAAAGTAGATTGTGGAGGTTTGCATGAGAATGGCCCTTATAGGCTCAGATGTTTGAATACTTGGTCCTCTGTTGGCAGAACTCTTTGGGAAGGATTAAGAGGTGTGGCCTTATTGGAGAAAGTGGGTCACTAGGGGTGGGATTTGAGATTTCAAAAGAAAGACCTGGGAGGTAAGTCAAATTTAATGCTTTATTTTATGTTATTTTGGTCATGGTGTTTTCTTATAATAATAAAAAAATGGCTAAGACACAGGTGAATTGATTTGAGTAAGACATTATCAAACACTTAAGATTTGCAATTGCTATATCAATATTTCATTTTAACTTACCTAATTTCACTGAGATAATGTCTCACTCTGTATTCCAGACTAACCTTCAACAGTGATCCTCCTGCCTCAGCTTCCTTGGTTCTGGAATTATAGAAATTTAACATATGACTGGGTGGTATTTATTTTAAAAGTCTTTATCCTTATAAAATACCAGTTTGGACTCTAAATTTTAATCAGAACTTCTTGATTGTCATTTTAATTTTGTATAATTTGTTTTCCAAAAAAAGTAACCACTTATTTGAAGTTTTCCACAAGTAAAGTATTTGTTCTTAATTTTTAACTTAAAATACAATTGAATAAAATATAAAATTTAATTCCTTAATCAGACTAGGCACATGTTAAGTGTCAAGAGCCACATATAGGGAGTGAGCTCCACACCTAAGAGGCCAGACACACAGGGTTCAACAAGCATCTTTTGAAGAACATCTCTTCCTGAGTCATTCTGAGATCCCAAAATACTGCAAACCAGGAAATTTAAAAAGCAGAAGGAGATCTTAAAGATTTGGCTTCTTGGGACTGGAGAGATGGCCTGTGGTTAAGAACGCTGGCCATTCTTCCAGAAGACCTTTGTTCAATTCCCAGCACCCACATGACAGCTCCCAACCATCTGTAACTCTAAGTCAGTGGATATGATGCCTCTTTTTGGCCTTCTTTGGCACATGTACTGCATGCAGCCTACATGCTGGAAAAATACCCATACTCATAAACTAAAATAAATTTTTTTTAAAAAAAATCTTAATGATTTGACATCTAAGCACAATTCTGAACAGGCTCTGTCTATACTCTAACTCTTCCTCTGTAATTGTCCATACTGGTATCTTGAGGTCTCCCTGGTGTTCCTTAGCCCCAAACACCTCGAGTGACCTGGCTTTATGTTCAGCTTCTATTTCAAAAACCCACTTATCAGTCCCTGAAAGGCAAGACCAGAGTCTTAGGCTTCTGGGAGCCTCTGCAACTGCTACAATTCCCACCCTGTAGGAAGAAGACACTACTCAAACGTATAGGAAGATAATCCAGAAATAATTAAGGACCTTTATATTTGCATGTAACCTTTCCACCATCCACAGCTTCTAGAATGGCAAGTGGGAAATTGCAAGGGACAGACTTTGGACCACAGCCTCTGCTTACATCTAGCTTAAAAGTTGACCATGTGCAATGAACAAATGGAATCCATTTTTTACAGCAAGACTCCCCAAATTTACTCAACAAGATCCCATTCCAGCTTGACAGTGGAAACAATATTTTTTCCCAATTTCATAGCTGGGCCCAGAGACTATACTTTTTTGAGGTCATTGGATTTTAATTAGAATCTGTTGGCAGATATTAAAAATGTAGCCATTACAAATGCAGTCACTATCCCATTCGGCATGATTTGATTGTTTTCTTCTGTTGTATGTGCTCCATGGCACCTGACTCTACTGGCCGACCCTTGGGATCCCAGGAGAGCTGCCCAAAGCAGTATACCTGTGACACAGAAAGAGTACATGATCAACTAGAGAAGAGTCCTGCCATCACTCATTAGTTCCCAGTTTAAACTTAGCAAGAGTTGTAATAGTAATGTGGTTTTGAACAGGAGGATAGCAATTTCATTTCCATTATCCAGACAGGGAAATGAAGGTCTAAAGATGACAAGTGGATAGCCAGAGTTCAAGGCTTACCTGGCTCAGCAAAGCCTTGGAATAGAAGCTCTGAAGCATAGTATAGAGACACGCCCATATTCATAGGGCTGGATCTGTGTCCAAAGCTCTTCAAGCTGAAACTCCTTCTCTGTAGTCACAGCACCCTCTGAGATGGTGCACTGATACAAGGCAACCAAGTCTGAAAGTCTTTGAGAAGAGATGGACTCATCTTCACTGCACGGATCCTTTGCCTACCTACCTCCTCTGTCTGCAGAGACAGGGCTGACCTCTATGCCTTCCAAGCCTCGCTTCTCTAGCCAGGCATGTCAGTGTAGAGAAATGCAGGCTGTTCCCACCGTGGCCCCAAGCCCCTGACCCACACTAAACACCTAATAGATGTGAGCCATCATGATCTCCAAAAATCGTACCATCCGTTTGTGTCCCACTGTATTCTCTTTTACCCAGGGATGGTTTTCTTTAAGACTATGTACAATATTCGTTCATGCTGGAAGCCCTTCCAGAGCAGATGCACTGGTCATGAGGCAGACCAAATGACCACTCAACCCCTGCTCAGGTTTTGCTTGACCTAATAATGGCTGTCGGGGCTCTGGGCCCTTTCCACATCTCCAGCATATATATAAGCCGTTGCATCATTTATTTATTCAACAGACACTGCCAAGGAGGGAAAAAGTGCCTTGTCTTCAGTTTCTCAGAAATGGATGGCTGTGCTGTGCGAGGCTTCCAAAAAGAGAAAAAAAGCCAGAGGAGGTTGGGAGTGGGGTTGGTTTCCACACAGACTTTAGGAAAGTGGCTTCTCAGATTAAAAGAATATGCTCTTGCTTTGCTCAGTCCCAAGCAGAAAGAAAGCTATATGCAATGACAGACAGCCACCCGCTCTGGTTCTATTGGGAATTGAGGCAAGGTGACAATATAGTATCTAAGTGCTTGCAGGCCAGAAGGCAGGATTTACTGTGATCATAATAAAAAACTGAGTGACCTTCATCCTTCCCCAGTTGCACAGAGTATGGCATTATAGCCTCGTGGTACTTTCAGGATTAGACATGGCTGCTACTCCCCTGTCTGAAATGAAAAGGAACCTAGGGAACACACAAGGTCATACAGCTAGGGAGAACATAGAAAGGACTCAGAGCCTGGGCTGTCTGAACAGCTCCCCACTCCCAGATCTCAGAGGGGGGCCCACTGTGACAATCCCCAACACCTTTCCCCTTAATTCTCTACTCCTGGGTGATTATAAATTTTTAATCTGAAGTAGGAGGGCTTAAAGTCAATTTGTTTGAGTATAAATTTATTTCTAAGTTCAGCTCTAATTTGATATTCTGAGCATGATTACCCCAGGATGTAATTAGCATTTGTCCTTTCCTGTTGTATTATACTTACAGTGACTGCAAATGACTTCATATAGAGGTGTACCGTACACTCGAAAGCCTGTACTCAACCCTTGGACTATGCGCTCATTGCTATCTAACTTCCATGTGAGTACTAGCAAGGACAGGGCGTAGAGCTGACATCAAGCTGTCAAACTCTAGAGGGACCTCCCCAGCTTGGAAGAGTGGTTCCCAAGACCTATCTTTTTCTCTAGTATGGACCTGGATAGATGTTCATTCTAAATAGAATGTTTTCATGATTGTGGTGTGGTGCAGTTTCTCAGTGGGACAGTAAGCCATTAGGATGAAGTGACTCTCAGAGGCGTAGGAGTGGTCTACTCTCAGAAGCATTCAGTGCCTCTAACTTTGTCCCAAAAAGCTTGTAGCAAACCCCACCTAGTCACTCTGGAGTAAAACTAGTTCAACACATTCATTCTATCTCCCACTCTGAGCACCCCTGTGGCACAGTACTGATATTATGTAAATTCTAAGGTATTGTCATTGACCAGTGACATTCTGGGGGCGGAGGGGAAAAATGTATGAACTGCAGCCAGTTGGTGCAAGATGCTTTAACTCACCAGGTTGTTTGATGACATGCATGACATGAACTGGAATTATCTTTGATGGCTAAATGATCTGCCCATTCACTCTCTTTGGTTCTTTCAAGCTGAAAGAGGGACTTGGTCAAAGTACTGTTACTGTGTTTAATACAATGACAGAGGTCACAGAGAGCAATCCAGAGTCACTCACTCCAGGCCAGACATGAAATGCTCTGCATATATCAAACCACTTAACCCTCCAACAAGTCTGTGAGGTGACCACTATTAAGGGAGCCTCATATTGGTGATGAATAACCGGGCAGAGGGGAAGTGACTGGTGCAAGACCGCAAATACAATCTGCCACAGAGCTAGGATTCCAGCCTAGCCTGTCTGGTCCTAGATCCACAGGAAACAGAAATGATGTCCCCTCATCACACCACTCTACTGCACAGATATAAAATTCTGCTTGGACACTTCCTCCAGTGATCCTCTTGTGAGACGCGGCAAACTGAGTCTGTGAGTTCCCTGTGGGGCTTCGGGTCATAGTTGCATATCAGAAAGAGGATATGGCCCCGGAAACTGTGTGACAGCTACATCTGGGAAATGGCAAGAATAGCAGCTCCCAAGAATTTTGTTCCCATGACCTATTTATGTTCACAAACACTAGGAAGGGCCCTCAAGCACTTTTCTTTATGTGGGTCATCCATCAGTATTTATTCAATTAGGAACAAAATTAGAGACACTTTCAAATGCATAGTCATTTATTTAAAATAAGAATAATAAAATCATTGTGTGTTGGCATAAGTAACATGACTTGACAAATATATTTTCCAAAGCAAATTTATAATAAAGAGCATTGCCAACATTTTTGCAGTCTCTCTAATATCTAGTGTAATAAAAGTATCTAGAACCTCAAATTTGGTTCTGTCTTAACCTAATAATGTGCATTATTAGGTCATGTAGGCTAGAATATGTGAAGAAAATATAATTATAATAATAATAATAGTAATAATAATAATAAAGGAATTATGCAATAAGAAAAGGGAAGAGTACTTTAATAATCTTTTCTGATAATTCCAGACATTGTTGCATATATCTGAAGTCCTCTAGGTGCTTCTTAAGAAATAAATACAGAAAGTGAAATTAAACTGATATACTTGTCATACAATGTGTCTTGATAGTTGCAGAGTGTTACAACAAAATGCCATGGACTGGAATTTGTGAAATGGCAGAAATTGATTTCCCACTGCTATGGTGGTTGGGAAGTCGTAAGATCAAAATGTTAGAAGGCTCACTTTCTACTGAGGGACTATTTCTTCTTAAGTGGCCCCTTCTCACTGTGAATTCCCACAGCAGAAGAGGCAGGGGATCTCCCTGGAGCTTATCCATGAAGGCACTAATCCTAGCCCTAAGGGCAAAGCCAGTGATCCATTGACAGAGATTTCTCCCAGAATATTATGCAAGAGCTGGAGACACAACTAGAACAATTGTTTCCCAAAGGCATTCTCTTCTAATGTGATCGTTTTGAGAGTTGGGTTTCTAAAAAGAATTTAGAGATACCCACTCTCTCGGCCCAGTGCACACTGTTACAATAAAAACCGTCAATCTGTCTTATAATTTGAATTTTTATCATCTATGATCATGTGGCACTCTACACTGGTCATTTACTAGATCTCTTGTATCCTGTTAAACTAGATATTTTTAAACTGGAAACCTTTCATAACCAGGTATCAAAAGGTCCCATTCCTTATCCCTGCCCAAGGCTGTTTAATGATGACAGCAGACACAAGTTCTCAGAAGCTTGAAGCTCAGATTTTAACACTGGCAACAAACACTTCCATATCGCTTTTTCAGAAGCTGTTTTCAGGAGCACACATGCAAGCAGGGATGGACCCAGCATGCCTGCCCATCACTCTGTGGAAAATGATGCTCGGTTAAGTCCCAGCTTAGCTCTCAACTTCCTGTCTTCACACTTTCCCAGACGCCACACCTGCCCTGCCAGGGTGGTTAACTTCACCTTCCTGTCTTCACACTTTCCCAGATGCCACACCTGCCTTGCCAGGGTAGTTAACTGCACTTCTACCTTTCACATGGGTCACTAAAAGCCTCAAAGGCTGTGGTGGTATATGCTCTCTATGCCAGCCCTCAGAAGGCGGAGGCAGGAGAATCACGAAGTTTGAGCTTAGTCTGAGCAATGTAAGACTCTGTCTCAAAACAATAACAGGAAGAAAATACGAACCCAGGAGTTTAGACTACCACATTCAATAAAATTGATACCGCTTACTGAGGAACTAAAGTCATTCTCTAGTGGTACTGAATGACTTGTTTATTGTTTGTTTATTGAGGATCCTGTGGTGAAAATGTAGCTACTGCTAGGCCTCCCACTTCTTTGCTTTCCATTGCTTTTTTATACCAGCAGCACAAAGCTCAGCACATTGAAGAGTCCGATCCCACCTTAGTGTTAATAGGATGGTCATCAAGCCCTTGTGGTATCCTAGAAAGAGCTTTGGGGTCTCCACAGACTGTTCTAGAGAAGCCCTGGGCTGTAGCATCCTTGTAACAGTGCTGCACGTCATGAGTGAGCTGATAGGTTCTCACTTTAGGGTGCCTTTCATTCCTTATTGTCAACATGACCTCTGATGAGCTCTTCGGCCTCTCCCAGACTGATTCCTCATCTCAACAATGGAATCAACGCAATCTGTTGTTCCAGCATAAGAGTATTCCTTTCAGAAATATTCTTTGAAACCCAATTATTTGAAAACTGACTTAAAGGGATGGAGAGATGGCTCAGCAGTTTAGAGCACTTGTTCTTATACAGGACCAGCTTCGATTCCCAGTGCTTCCACAGTGGCTCACAATCATCCTTAATTCCTGTTTCAAGGGATCGCATGCCCTCTTCTGATCTCTGTGGGCACCAAGCATATATCCGTGCAGTCAAAAAGTCACACACATAAAATAAATCTAAATTAAATAAAGTAAAATAATTTTAAAGACATTTTCTTCAGAACCTTCTGACAGAGATTAGGAGAGAGCTATCCCTATTTCTGCAGAGTCTGTTGCTGAAGAGAAGGTAATTGTGTGCTACAAACAAAAGCCAACATCGCACCCAGGCACTGTAATTGTTCCTTCTGCTCAGGCCTTCAAGGGTGTTTGTGATGAAGCTGAGTTCATCTACTGCCAGCCACAGTAGATAAGGAATGGCTCCTAGAGGCTCAGTGACCTCAGGCCCCCATTCAGGTGGCTGCCATCCCAATACACACACTAACCTGTGTGTGTCACGTGCACAATTTCTGCCATGCCAGCTCCACCAAAAAAAAAAAAAAAGGATGATTTTGATGGCAATGTTTTTATCTGGAAACCATCCAACCTGATTTGATTTGTCTTTTAAGTGCATCATCCTCCCACAGAAAACCTTTAGCAACAAACTCCGGACCAAGATGACCCAGTGTATTGGGTATTGAGGCTGAGAACTGAAAGACGGTCTGAGCATCTTTATTCCAAAACTCAACCCCAGATCACTTGCTCGCCACTTTCCTTCTTTCAGCTCATGGTATATTAGTGATTTCTATCTGAGAAAGTTCTAACTATAGAAAAGTATAAAACTTTTCTCTATAGACACACATGACATGTGTGTGTGTGTGTGTGTGTGTGTGTGTGTTCCTGTGTACCCCATGTGCCTGTGTATGAGTACATGGAGGCCAGAATACTCCTAGAGTTCCCTGATCATTTTGTTTTATTACCCGGAGACAGGGTAATGGCACAGGACCAGAAGCTCTCAGAATCTGTCTCCATTCCTCGATGCTGTGCTAACACATATGAATAGACATGTCTGACTCTGACTTTTTACATGGGTACCAGAGGTTCAAACTCAGGTCCTTAGACACAGAGAGCCCTTATCCTGAGAGCCTTCTTCCTGGCCCCAGCAATGCCAGTTTTAAACACAAACTATTTAACTCTAGCTCAGTGCCTTTCTGACAACAGGGTTCTGTATGACTCTCACATCGCACACCCAAGGAGCTGGTCTTACTCTAGCAGTTTCTATTCCCATCACACTGGACTCTGAAGTGTTAGACTCACCCTAGCCCTCCCCAAGGTATATTGTCCTCTCTGCCTGAAACAAGATGTCATTCTGGTGGCCTGAGGGTCTCCCTTTTCTCCTCCTTCAGTCTCTGCAAAGCCTTCACATCCTTAGGCAAGCACGTGACGCATGGTCAGCCAGATGTGAGTTCTGTATCTCTCCTTCAATGTATATGTGGCACTCCCTGTTCCTCCTCTAAGGATATGGCTCTCTGACTACTTATCTCCCTGGACAGCAAGTAGTTTTGTGTGGACTGTAGCTGGGGCTGGTCCTGCTCATCACTGATGCCCAGCACTTAGTCCCTAATAAATATTTCCTGCATGAATGGATGGATTATCTAGCAAGAAAATGTTTGTGCAATGGGAGCACAGTATTCAGTATGCCCAATAACTAGTGTGATATGAGTTCTCGGTTATGTTCAAAGGGGAGCAAATTCTGTTTCAGTTTGAGTTGGTGAACACTAAGTGCTCCCTCAGCTGGTCTGTTTGTAGTCAGTCTTTTCTGCAGCTTATGGGATGCCTGATGGCACCAGTGCCTTATGTTTTAAGGTACCCAAGTCATCCATCCTTGTGTTTCTGGTGTAGTGCAGTTTCCAGGGCTTATTTGATGTGGTCATCAGCTTTCTGTCACTTGGAAAAGAATACCTGAGAAGATGAGACACCTGAAAAAATGCCTGGAAAGAGACCAGAGCTGTTATGGTTTATAGCTTCAGGGGTCTTAACATAGGGACCCTTGGTCCTGTTGCCCTGGACATGAGGTAGGGCATGGGCACCTTTGTCCCTGTTGCCTTGGGTCTGAGGTGAGGCTGAGAGTGATGGTAGGGTCACGTGGAAGAACAAAGCTGCCACTTCATGGTAGGCAGCAAGGAGAACTAGAGGGAAAAGGGAGTCGGGGACAAGCTCCACCCTTCACAAGTAGGCTTCCACTGCCCCAGTTTGTGCAGCTGGACTCTGGCTTTTTATAGCCATTCAGTTAGGAATTCATCAATGGATTATCAGTCCAGCCACCAAGTTAGTGCCTTCATGATTCAACCTCCTCCCAAGGTCACACCTCTGACCTTTGCTGCATATAGAAGCCAACTTACAACGAATGAGTCCTTTGGGTGGGTATCCCTTCATATTCAAACCATGATAGCTGGTCCCCCTAAAATGCTAGCTCCACTGAATTACAGTGAACTAAGCAAGATGGAAATATGTGGCCCAAAAGTTTACTTCTCTTATCTCCCTGGGTCTCCTCTGTGTCCTTCCCCTACTCCCGCGCCCCCCCACCACCACCACTCCCTTGCTTCTTAAGGACTGCTGAGTCTTGTGAACTACTTTGGTTGTGCTCAAATGTTTCCAGCAGAAAATTACCCTCATCTATTTTAGGTTTAACTTGGCTCTTCAGAATGAAATGGTCTGATTAGCCTTATAATCATGGGGATGGTGGTGGTTGGGCACTCCAGAGAATCTTCCAGAACCAGTTTGAGTGCACTGGTAACACTGTCACGGAGGTACTGATCTTGAGATAAAATCACAGGGCACACTAGCTAATTCAGAGCAGAAATTAAACTCCAGGATCAGCTAAAACCTATTCTTCTGCCCTAAAAGCCACAGAGCTAACCTTGTCAGAATGGGCAATGCTGAGATGCCCAGTAAAAACCTTGGGCAGTGGCAGAAAATGCAAGCCTGTCTTCCTGTTAGAACTTGGCCCACAACCCATTTTATTCACTATAGTATATCTATATTTCAGAAACAACCTGGAAGGGAGGTAGTGAAAGTAGGATGTTCATTATGAAATTGAAGATAAAAGAAATAATAAGAAAAGCAAAAGCCCACGGGTAAGATTGGTATTGATTGAACATCTTAGAAAACATTGTTTTAAGAGATTGGGGCATGATTCCTATATGGAAAGTGAAGGACTCAGCTCAGCCTCACTTGAATTAGAGTCTGAATATGAATCATATCCAGAAGCATTCCTAGGGGAACTCTTTAGACATTTTGGGACTCTTTGGGGATAAAGTGGTAGATTAGAACATGTGAGGGCTTATAAATCAGCCAGACCTGAGTTTAATGCCCAAGTTTACCTCAATGACATTGAGCAAGTAAGTTCTTGATCATCATCCTCTTCTCCCGTCTCCTCTTCTTTCTTCTCCTCCTCTTCCTCATCTCCTTCCTCCTCCTCCTTTTTCTAATTTGCATAAGTCTGAGTTGGGAAGGCCTGTAATCTTAGCATTTAAGAGGTCAAGGTTAGAGGACTGCCAGGTCCAGACTGTCCTGGACTAAATAGTAGGATGCAGTCTCACCAACAGAAGAACAACAATGATTTGTATATGTTTGTATAGCACAGCTGCCTTGTATATTTGCTATGAAGGTCAAATAAGATTGCCTGGAAACAAGATCATTGCCCAAAGCAGGCATACAATCAATCCCATTATTCCTTTGCCTCCAATTGTCAGCTCCTATCAACAGCTGGACAGGATCTGGGCTGGGGAGAAACAAGTGCCTCTGTCACCCTGAGAGCAAATTCTCCTAGGAATTCACATACCTCTCCCTGGTCCAGGCAGTATAGCTGAAGCAATGTCAGACTAAGGATGTTGTAAGACATCTCAGAATAGATGTCCCTCTCCCTAACTTCGTCGCCTGGAACACCTTAGAATGACACACCTAAAACCCAGAAAAGCACTGTCACTTAGTTTAAACCTATTACTTTGTCTATTGCACACTTGGAATTTGAACCCAGATATCTTGGCTCCGTACTTCAGTAGCCTACAGATTGGCTTTCCTGCCCACCTTAGAGTGCTAACACACCCCTTTGTACTATAAGTGGCCTCTGGACAGTTGAGCATCATTGCCTGAAGTCTACAAGTACTCTCAATACCACAAGAGGACATGTCTCAAATTTTTAGGACATTTCAAAACATTTAATATAGGACTTGCTTTTCAGTCAGAGTTCAAGAAATAAATATTCATGAGTAGAGAGGAAAAAAGAAGATTCTTGTGGCCTTGTAATTTTAATGCAGAGAAACAGTCATAATAAACATTAACCCAGCAGAAGGGGCAAGATGCATTAATTTCACAACATGCTCTGCTCTTTAAGAAGTTAGCTGTTCAGGATCCGTGGGGAATCTTGAACTTGCAAATATTCACTCCCACTGTTTCAAAAGAGAAAATTGCCTGCCCCGCTGAGAGTGGGGGGGGGTGGATAGAGAGACATAATGGAGGCTGGGGGAGGTGAGGGAGGTTTGGCTGCAACAATATGCTCTTTATAAACCAGGGTGATGGAAACAAAACCGATGCTCATGCTTAAGACGAATGAAGCCTCTGGCACCGGTCTGGCTGGACCTAGGTCTCTGCTTCTACCCATCTCCTAGTCATGCCAATGTGTCCAGCCCATGCAACATACTTTAAAGCCATTGTCACAAGACAATAGGCTAGGCAGAGCTCTGGCCTTTGAGTCTTTCCATCAACAGTCCTTTGTCTTTTGATTGTTAGCAAGTTTCTTAATCCCAGACTGAGGGGAAGTCTGCCAGGAAGCCCAAAGAAACTGGAGGAAATCAACGCCCATATAAAGACTACACAAGCACCTTCTGGAAGACATCCACATGCATGAGACACTTCCATTTTTCTCTCTAGGAAATGAGCATGTAGGCCTGACCGCCAAGTCTAGTTGAGCATGTACGGAGGAAACTATGTAGAAGTTTTGGGCTTGTGGGTCTGGCTCTGTAGAGGCACTGTCTTGAGTCCAGAGACTCCCAACACTCACCCTCCCTGCTCTCTCCTTCTGCAGGGGAAATCTGTGCATTCAAGATCCACGGACAGGAGCTGCCCTTTGAGGCTGTGGTGCTCAATAAGACATCGGGAGAGGGCCGGCTCCGTGCCAAGAGTCCCATCGACTGTGAGCTGCAGAAGGAGTACACATTCATCATCCAGGCCTATGACTGTGGTGCGGGGCCTCGGGAAGCAGCCTGGAAAAAGTCACACAAGTGAGCTCTCTGTCTCCCACTTCTGCCCTGGCCCATCCACTCCCATTTATGCTATTTACAAACTGTTCTTTAAGGATGTCCAGCGGTATGCTTGGAAGGTGGCTTAAAACTCCCAATTCTATTAGCATCCCTTTGCCTAGGAGCGGGAAGTGGGCTATGGTGGTGGAGATTGGAAGGAGGGGTACTCAGGTTATAACTGGTCATACTGCAAAAAGACCCAGATGTGGCCAAGGTGTTGGTGAGTGCTGCCAAAACCTTTACACAAGCTGATTTCTACCCTAGAAACACTGGGCCTACTTTTCGTCTCTGGAAGACACTCTTAGGCCACCCTAGGACTGAGAGTGCAAGCATTGCTTCGCCTAGGAAGCATTCCCTAACCTACCCCTCTCCTCAGACCTCAGTCTAAACTTTCCTTGGCATTTCTCTAACATTCTTTGTTTCTCTTTCATGTACTTCTTACCTCGCAAGTCAACACTGTTCTCTCCCTTATGGAGTTTGGCTTAGAGCCCAAACAGTTGACTTCTTCCTGAGTGGAGGAAGGAGTGCATATGTGAAGGGAATAGGAAAAAGGGAGAAGATAGAGAGGGAATGTATTGCCTGAGGTGAGCAATAAGGAATGATGGAGAATGAGGAAGATTTATGTGTTCAGCATCAAGGCAAGAGCAGGTTGCTCTGGTTGGTACCCAGAGGGAGGGTAAAATAGAGCACTCAGGTGACAGTTGACCTGAGTGCCTGGAGGCCTCTTCACTCACGTGGCCGTGGGCTGGATCAATACCCTACAACACATGGGTATGATTTCTTCTTTATCATTCATTCTTCTTTCTGATCGGTGTTCCAGGGCTGTGGTCCACATCCAGGTGAAGGATGTCAATGAGTTCGCACCCACCTTCAAAGAACCAGCCTACAAGGCCATTGTCACAGAGGGCAAGATCTATGACAGCATCCTACAGGTAGAAGCCATTGATGAAGACTGCTCCCCCCAGTATAGCCAGATTTGCAACTATGAAATTGTCACAACGGATGTGCCTTTTGCCATTGACAGAAATGGTAAGTGTCCTGAAAAGATCCCAGTACTGTCAAGAAAACAAATTTACTGTCCCTGCTCTCAAGACCAAGAAGGGCCCCAAATGATACCTCCCTAGAGACCCTTTATCTATTTAGACACCATGACCCAATTCTGTACTTCAGTTGATGGCTCATATATAATTAGAACATTTTTATGTCTAAACTACTTCCAGAAAACCTGGGAACTTCAATGAATGTGGTCTGGAGAACTCATAATCTCACACACTTGAATACAAAACAAACGACAGTATCCTGGAATGGTTATTTATCATCTAGGTGTGTGCCTTATCTTCACCTTGTCCACATCTGGATGTCTGTCAATAATCTTAGTTATAACATGAGCCCCCCAATCACCACCACAACAACTTGCTTTCTACTCCCAGGCAAATAGATACTAACAGAACTGGGAATTTTAAACCACCTTCCAACCATAACTTTGTTAAGAAATCTTTAAAAACTCTTGCCAACTTTCCCTTTGAGAATTTCAACTGTAGCAAGGCCTTCCTCCCAGTTTGAATTAAACTGCAAATGATCTCATAAAAACCATTTGGATATTTCTCATCACCATTAATATGAGTCTTATTATAGTGTACACATGGCCAGAGGTCCAATCAACTCAGTCCACTTGGCCCATAACTTGATTGTAATAAAGTAGTAGTGCTACTTTCTGAGTACATTGCTCACTGTTAGTGTAAGTTATGTGTCTGTATATTATCCCCACTTTGTTTCAGATAACATTTGAGTAGCACAGAGGGATGCAAAAGTTGCAATCCCTGAAGCATTCTATAACCAAGTGTTAGGTTTAGCAATGGGTTCAGAGTGGAGCTAGAGTAGAACTCAAGGGAAACAAGCTTGCCCTCATGGAGACTACCAAACAACGAAGGGGAGGGAAGGGGAGAGGGGAGAGGGAGGAGGGGAAGGAGGAGGAAGAGGGGAGGAAGAGGGGGCAGGCAGAGAGAGAGAAAAAAAAAATATTATGGGAAAATGAAGAGTGAAATCATGTACAAAACATGCTGGGAACTGGAGTTAGGCCAAAAATTAGGTTTGAAGAATCTTTCTAGCCAACATCTACAGGGGAAGCAAAATTGCCACTTGCTCCTAAGTCTTCAGGAATGCTTTACAATATTGAGATCAAAAGGAAGCTTACTCTGTGATATAATCTCTGCACCCTCAGAACAGTAGCAGGGTTTATAGAGGAAGGGAACACCTTCACTCCCACCCTCAACTAGCTTCCCCTAGGACCGGCCTGGCTGTTAGGACAAAGGATAAAGGGCACGGGACTAAGAGTTACCTGCCTGACATCATTACTCCTAATTGTTCAGGGCAGGAGATCTGTGCACAGGAAAGAGAAGATGGGAATACTGAGGTGAACATGAGTTCTATTTGTATAACCACCCAGACCCTCACAGCTTCTCTACTAAGCCAAGCCTACAGGCTGTCCTGTACCTACTGCACGCGCGCGCACACACACACACACACACACACACACACACACACACACACACACACACTTGGGAACTTGGGCCATGACAAGTACATGGTAAATAGCAAGACATCTGAGTGGAGACATCTGTGATTGGTGGTCAAGCTCCACTTGGCCTCCTGGTCCTTGTTCTCAAGAGCTCCCAGGGAAAGATAAGATGCAAATTCTTCCATCTGAGGGTAAACTGCCCCAGTCACAACGATAATTACTCACCTTGATGAGCCATTCCGCTAACATACGCCAATTTATTTCCCTGGCTGTCTCATTAAAAGTGAGGAATGGGCCTTTGCCAGGCCTCTGCCTCCAACTTTGGTTTACAATGTAAAGAGGGTGAGGAGAGTCAGCTCCAAGAGTGTGTGGCTCCCCAGCAGAGACGTGTACAAAAGCACAGCTCTCCAAGTAATGAAGACAGGATCTGGGCAGCTCCCAGTCTAATGAGCTCCCCAGCAGGCCCTTATCAATCACTTCTGTGGCCACCTTCTCAGCTCCTTGAAGTTCTTTGCCTGTGAGCAAATCATAGAAAGTGTGGCTGAATGTTAGGTACCTCTCTTGGCCACAGGTTCTCCACATTCTTCATCCCACAGCTAAATAGATGCTCCCAGGTCTTCAACTTGCCAGGCTCTTTGCTTTGGGGGAGAAAGAAAGAGATACAGAAGCAGGAAGGGTAGAAGACATGAGGTGGAGTCAGAATGACCTCCTATACCTCCAGACCCAACCTCTTTCACCTGTAGACCCTTGTTCTCCTTCCTTGTCAAGCCTTGGCAATATCAACCCAAAGTCATTGTGCGGCTCTGAAGTTGTGGCTGGGGGTGTATTCAGCGTACTCACTGGATAAGCAGTGCTGAGGAAGGCTGTTATCTATAGTCCTTAGGCCTTTCTTCCTGTGACTGGAGCATGGGGTTTAGCCACTCTACATGCAATCTGGGCTCAAATGATGGGCATATAAGTATAAAGTGAGGATTTGGCCACCATCTTGGAAAGTTCTAGATCTGGGCTAGGTGGTATACAGGCTCCAGTTCCTGGCTCTAGGTTAGCCTCTCTTTGATAAGCAGAACTTTTCCTGTTTTCATTAGACAAGTGGAAAAGCTGAACCCTAAGGCAGGAAGAGTTTCCTAATTACTGTTGGCACTTGGGCTTACCGCTACAAACCTCTTTCTCAGTGATAATTGAAAGGAACAGATTGGAGTTTTGGTTCATAAACATAGCGTAGGATAAGATCACCAAGGAGACAGAAGAAGAGGAGGTCCCAGCTTGTTCCCCCAACAAAGAGCAAATGCACAGCCGTGCATAAACACAGACAGATATCTCGGACAGTTTGAGATTGAAGTAAGAAATTGCAAGACAATGAAAACATATTGAGTATAACTACACAAAAATTGGGTAAGAGCCTCAGTTTCATTTCACCTACATCATCCCTTCCCACAGACCAGTGGGGCCCAGCACAGAGAAGAAACTCCTTTGCTCACAAATTCCTCTCACAGAGAAAAGTATAGCACACTGAACTAAACAGCTTCTGCAGTCTCTCAGAACAGTTCCCAGGTGACTTACTTTAGCATCATCCCACCCTGATCACTGGGGAGGCCAGCATAGTCAAGATGTCAGGCAATAGCTAAGGAAAAATTCGATGGCCAGGGGCTCTCAGTGTCAGCCAATGTGGCAGAAACCACCAGGGTCTCCAGTGGCCTACTCTGCAGGGAACACCAGAGGCCTTCACTGGGCACCTACACCTCCCTCTTGGTCACTACTGCACGGCCCCTGTGGCTTTCATTATTATACTCCCCTGCAGTGTCTAGCCTGGTGGACCAACACCATCAACTACATAGGAAGGCAACAACAGCACAGTAGAAATAGATCCTATCCTCTTTTACTACTACAGAGCACATAGCTTTTTACTCTTAGTCTCTGGGTGTTTAAGCCACTACTCCTCTTCTCCCTCTCATCAGGAGATAACCTAGCTCACCCAGGGGCACCCAATTAGGTACCAGTACAACCAGTGTATCATAAACAAATGGCCTATGTACCCAGTGCCAGCATTGGCTGGTCATAACATATTCACATGAATCATTCAGGATTCTTCACCTTTATCCATGTGCCAATGAACAACTATCCTCAACTCCTATTATCAGGTCTCTCAACTGAACATGTGCCTGCAGCTATCTCACGTATCTCACGCATGCCTTCTAGCCCTTACCTCCCATCACCAAAGCCCACAATCACATTCACTCCTACAGCTGGCTCTCATAGACATACAGATGTGCACTGTAAGTTCTGATGCTCTAGCTATACGTGTGTATGGAGCCACCCACCCTGCCACTGATGCCCATTGGCTCAGTGTGCTCACAGTCAACCCTTGTAGCTACACAAATGTACACAACCATCCCCAGCTGCATTATCTCATTGTTTGCACACTGCCATGCTTGCATGCATAGCTAGTTCCTGTATCAGTCTGCATTCATACTGACAACTTAAGCCCTTCTGGTACACAGATACAGACAATTGGCCTAATCTCTGTTGCTGGCTTCTATGAAAGAAATGGGTAAACAAAGCCAGTCTTTATATAACAGGGTATATGCACATTACCAGCCTTATGCCTGAGGCCATGTGAATGTAAAGTACCCTACCCAGACCCAGACCCAGTTGGCCTTACCCCAGCTTGTGTCATCATGTGCATTCCTGCTGCCAGTTATATGCTCAGCGTCTGTTGTTTCAGCTGCTTGGCACAGACACCATGAGGATACCAAGATGCCCCTCTGCCACACTATCCATTGCAATACCAAGAGCTAGATATTGCTGATCCAAGACATGTTCTTACTTTCCCACCTGGAACCACACGCTATGGAACCAAGTATGGTACCACAGTGTTTCTCCTCAACCCACACAATGAAGGTATTTCATTTCTGTAGCCATTCCCAAAAGTCTAGAAAGGGTGATTGAGCTTTTTCTTCAAACGCTCAAGCAGCTACTGAAGGTTGCAAGAGTCATTCTCACCTCCCACATATAATTTCAGTTCCAGGGGAACCAATGCCCTCTTCTGGCCTCTATACAAGTATGCATGTGGTACTCAGACATACATACAGGCAAAACACAAAACAAGACAAAATAAGTTAAAGCATTAAAGAAATTACCAACCAGGAGAAAATAATGTACAATACTGGAAGAAATAAAAACAGTGATAACAAAAACCTGCCAACAAAGAATACTTTCCCTGGCAAATCCATCCTTCAAAAATGAAAAATGAGAAATAAGAATAATGACATTCCATGATGAACAAAAAAGTAAAGAGAGTCCTCTACCCCTAGATCTGTCTTACAAGAAATGATAAGTCACCCCTTGAGCTGAAGCAAAATGATGATATTTAATAATATCAACACATATGAAAGTCATTGGCACTGATAACTACACATCAAATTTACAGTGTTCTGATACGAATGTAATGGTAGATAAATTACTTACAAATATATATTAAAGGCAAAAGTATTAAGACTAAGTTTAACTAAGATAATATATGAATGAATACAAGTTCAGGGAAACTGTGACATCTCAAATACACACTTTAAAATAGAAGTTACAGGGCTTTTACTAAAGTTGTCAGTTTTTAAAAGACCAGCATAACTATAAGACATTTCATGGAAACCTCTTAGAAACCCCAAAGTAAATTCTTGTATGTGCATAAAAGGGAAAGCGATAAAAAGTGTACTACTATAGAAAAATTATCAAGTCACAAAGAAAGTAAAGAGGAAGAGTGAATAGAATCAGGATCTGGAAAATAATTTAAAATAACAATATCAAGTCCTGACGTATCGATAATTACTTTAAGTGTAAATGGACTAAATTCAACAACCAAAATTCAGAGTGATTAAATGAGAAGAAGAGGGTCAATATTTAATGATAAGGATTGATTTATCAATAGGCTAACACAATTGTTTAAAAAAATCCACATGCATGTAGCATTAAGGCATCTAAATATACAAAGCAAATATTTGCAGATCTGAAAGAAGAAATAAGCAATAATATAATAATAGCAGGAGTCTTTAATACCCACCTTTAGAAATGGACAGATCATCTGGATAGAAAAATCAATAAGAAAACATTGCACTTAAGTTATACTTTAAAGCTCAACATACACAGAACATTTTCTCAATAATAGTAGAATACAAAGCACAGAGGAGACAGATTCAGGATAGATAATATTGGAGCACAAACCCCATTTTAAGTTTAAGAATAAAATCACATCAATCACAGCTGTATGAAACTAGAGAATAATAGCAGGAGGAAAACAAAAGATGGAATGTTCACAACAAGGTGGAAATTACGCGTAACGTTCACCTGACCAACCAGTGGATAGAGGATTACCAACAGGGGATGGAAGACTATATGGGGATAGATGAGAGTTGACATGTAACACATCCAAACTTAAACTGTTGAAAGAGCAGTTCAAAGAAGGCAATTTGTGGTGGTAAGAACCAGGTTTTTTAAAAAGGACAGAAAAACTTAAAACAACTTGCTGTTGAACCTCATGGAGATATAAAAAGAACAAAGAAAGTAAGAATTTAGCAGAGGTTGGCTAACCATGATCAATATAGAATAAGTGAAAAAAAAACAGGCAAACAATTGGAAATAAATCAGTGAAGGATATTCTGTAAAAATAGAACTGACAAACCGTTAGCGACAGCAGAGGGATGAAAAGGAAAAGAGAAAACGAATACTGCAGAAACAAAAAGGAAAGTAAGATAGTGCTAAACATGACTATGTCCCAACCAACTGACTAACCTAAAGGAAATGAATTCCTTCTTAGGATCATATAGTCTACCAAGACTGGGTGAGTAAAGTGAGCAAGGAGATTGAGTCGGTAATTTTAAAATGTCATCTTCAGTGCATGAACCATCCAGGGCTCAGTAGCTTCCTTACCATGTGCCAACTATTAAAGCCTAACTAGAACCTGTTCTTCTCAACCTCTCCTAAAAATGAAAGGTGAGAAAGTACTTCTCAACTTACTTTAAAGGCTGACATGACCTCTATACCAAAATCATCTGATACTGCATTAAAAAGGAAGGGTGCACCAATATCACAAGGAACCTAGAGGCCAAAGTAATCCTCAACAACATACTAGTGTACTCCCTGAGTTACTTTTCCTGTTGTGATCAAATGTTCTGACAAAAGTGACTTGCGGGGGGCAGAGGGGAAGGGTTTACTCTGGCTCACAGTTCAAGCACAGTCCATCCATCGTGGTGGAGAAGACGAGGCAGCTGGTTACATCTCTTTAATGGTGCTGATCTCCTTGGCAGCTAGTTACAGCTGCCGTGTTGCCTCTCTCCTTATCTGGAACTCTAAGCTTGCTCACATGCCTTTCCTCTGCCAAACAAATTACTATAAGTTCAACTTCATACAAGTTCTCATGAAGGAGCAGAGAGAAGCCAGATTCTTGGACAAAATATAATACAAATTGACCCTAGCTCAACTCCTAATAAGACTCTGTGTTCTCCTTTGAAGCGTTATGAACCTCTAGTATCTGTGTTTCTTTCAGTATTGTCTTTTACCCCCCCCCACCACCAGAGTGTCCCATTAAGCTCTTTCTTCCATATTTGAGGTATTTCATAACCCAGAATTCCAAAGTGTTCCAAATTCCTCGCACAAACTAGTCCCAGAGGCCTAAGAACTACATGGTCAAGTTCACCTTGCATAGTACATAGCAAGTTCCCATCTACCAATATAAAACTGCATCTTAGTTACTTTGTCACCTCTGTGATTAAGATACCTTGACATAAGTCATTGAAGGGAGAAAGAATTTATTTTGGCTGATTCTTCCCAGGGCCTTTTCTTATTCAATGCTCTAGTGCTATGAAGAGACACATAGAAGTTGACCACAGCAACTCCTATAAAGGAAAACATTTAATTGGGACTGCCTTACAGTTTCAGAGGTTTAGTCCATTATCGTCCTGCTGGGAAGCATGGTGGCACACAGGCAGACATGGTGTTGGAGAGGTAACTGAGAGTTCTACATCCAGACCAGGAAGAAAGAGATACAGGGCCTGGCTTGAGCATTTGAAACATCAAAGCCCACCCACAGTGACGTACTTCCTCCAAAAGGCCACACCTCTGAATCCCTGTCAAGTAGTGCCACTCCCTAATGACCAGGTATTCAAATCTATGAGCCTATAGGTAAGGGAACTCTTATTAAAACCACCATAGGGCTGCAGTCCATCCTGGCAAGGAGGGGATGCAGGCATGCAAGGCATGGTGGCAGGAATGGGAAGCTGGCTGCTCATATTGTGTCCCCACTCAGGAAACAGAAGGTTAACATGGAATGGAGATAGGCTATAAAGCCTTAAGTCTCACCCCCAGTGACCCACCTCCTCCAGTGCAGCCCCGCTTCCTAAAGATCCTGTAACCTTTCAAAATAGAACCATCAGTTAGGGAGTAAGTGATGAAATACATGAGCCTATTGGGAACATTTCACATTCAAAGCAAAACACACACTAAATTCAATAAGATATTTAAAAAAATTATATACCATGATCAAGTGAAATTTATCTTTGGGATATAAGGGAGATTTACCATACACAAATGAAATGATATAACATACCATATTTACCAAATCAAAGACAAAAAACCCCTATATGACCATTTGGATAGATGCAGAAAATGTAATTGACAAAATATCAATATTTCTTCATGATAAAACACAAACTTCTTAGCAAACCAAGAGGTTAGGCAACAGGACAAGAAAAAAAAAACATTTAACTGAAAATCTTTTCCGAGTAATAAAGCAATCAACAAAGCAGGATGGCAGCCTACAAAATAAAGAGAATATTCAAAAGCCATATGCACAGTAATGAGTTATGCAACACATACATGGGATTCATCAAACTCATTAGGAAAAGAAGTGCCAAGCACCTGAATAAACTTTCTCCCAAAGAAAACATAAAACGGCCAGCAGGCATGAGAAAAGATCTTCAGTGTCACCAACCATAAATGAAACACTAATTAAAAACCTTAATGAGATGTTACCCCTCAACTGTCATACTGCCTTTATCAAAAAAGCCAAGAAATTCATAGCACAGACGTGGGTGAGGAAAGGGAGCCCTTATTTATTGCTGGGACATACATTTACACAGCCATCCATTACAGAAAACAAAAATTAAAAATAGAATTACTATATAATTTTAACATTCCCAGTCCTGGGAAATAAAGTGGCTTTCTTGAACCATTCTGTGAGTGATAACACATGCCCGAAATTTATTGCAACAAAACTTGCAATAGCCAAGACATGGTGCCCTAAGGTGTCTGTAGACAGATGAATAGAAAAGAAAAGGAAAGAGATGTGCACACACACAGAGTAATACATACAGACATGCACATTATAAAAGTATTCAATCTTAGTGGCTTGTATGCAACAAGTTTGATAACCTATGGGGCATCACACTCGGTGAAATAAGTGCGAGAGAGCAACAAATATTATATGATCTCATGTATATGAGAAGCTAGAAAAAAGTTGAATTCATAGTAGTAGAGAGTATAATGGTGTTTACTAGGGATCCGGGGGTGGAATAAATCAAAGACGTCAGAGTGTCTATGCTTTCAGTTATACGGGGAATCAGAATTGGCGACTTAATGACAGGATGACAACCATTGTTGCTATGGATTATATGTATTACAATTTGAATTTTGATGAGTGTTGATCTTGAGTATTCTCAAACATGTACAGATAAATTATGTGAGGTGTTAATATATCAAAAAGTATTGACTATGGGAGTCATTTCAAGGAGTTCAGTTATACCAAACTGTCACACTATACACTTGTTATGATATAGATATAAACAGGTACCCAAAAGGTTTCTATATTAAGACTTGGTCTGCAGGGAGTGAACCCAAACACTGAGAGATGATCAGTTCAGGAAGACTCTGACCTCATCAGTAGATGAACCTTTTGATGGCATTGTTTGGGGGAACTGAGAATGGGGCTGGTTGAAAGAAGTAGGTCACTGGGCATATGCCTTTCTTTGTGAGATATATCTTGTCCACAACCCTTCTCCTGGCTTTCCCTGCTTCCTGGCCCACTATGAAGCAAGTGTCTTTGCCAACCCAATTCTCTTAACATTCTGCCTCATCTCAGGCCCAAAAGTAATGGAGTCAACTGACGAAACCCCTGAAACCATGACTTCAAATATACCTTTTCCTCTTTTGACTTGTTCCTATCAGACATAGGTCACAGTAACTGAAAGGCTTACAGCACAATACCCTAAACATAAAGGGTTTATCAGTTGTACCTTATAAATGTGAGGGAGGCCCACAAATGCTTCCTCGCCCAGGAGGAACAGGGATGAGGCAACTTAGTTCAGCCTTGTCTCGAAGGTTTATCAATAAACTTGGAATTAAACATCTGAGTAAATAAGTGCAACAAGGAACTTGCTAGGATGTAACACCTAGAAGAACAGCACTGCACATGTCTATAGTTTGTTGTCCTTTATCATTTTCCTAGAACTAAGTTTTAGATGAGGGATTGATTCTGAAAAGGTCTGGGCACAGAAACTTCCGTAGATCACCAGGCACATTTCCAGAAGGGTGGCCATAACTGAAATGCCACCAGCAAGAAGATGAAGAGCAGTGCGCTGACCTCACCCTCCTCTCCTACATTTAATTTTTTAAAAATATAAAGCAATAATAACTTAGTTAATATGTGAGGTAAATTCTGATTGGCCATTAAGGGTTAACCTCCAAGTTCACTTAGACTTTGATAAACAGACCCAGGACCTGCAGCTCACCTAAGTTTACTGTGGCCCAGTTCTGGTAAGCAGCCAGGAGGTAGAAACTGACTTCTAGGAGGAGTAAAGGATACATTTGCAGCAGACACACAGATGGTGTCTTTTTTTTTCTCCCCTCTCTGAGCTTTCAAAGTATTTTTAAATGTGTGTCATCTCCTCAAACAACCCTCTCCCGTGCAACAATGGGCCACATTATTATACCCTCATTTGTGACCTAATGTTTCAAGTTCTTTGCTTTGAAAGTCATTTGCACATGCACCGGAGTTGGTGGTGGTGGAGAAAGTGAATTAGTCTCCCAGACAGTTTCATTAAGACTTGTTCCGGAAGTAGAGCTGCAACAAATTGAGCTAAAGATTCCGTTTGTGTGTTTATTTTTCTGCTACAATCAATAGTGCTTTGTCAGCTTAATGCTACAACCATTGTCAACCCTGAGCCTTCCTCTTTTAAGTGGCTTGCCCCCCCTGGAGTTATTTCATTCTGAAGAAAGAGATATACTTCTGTTCAGAATTCAATCTGGTGCTGCAGAAACATTTCTTTTGATAAATTTAAGGTTCTTCTACTTGGCAGAGTCCCTCCTGCATTGAGAATAGCCACAGACCAGTCTGTAGAGTCCATAGGACACTGGTTCTCAACCTTCCTAATGCTTCCGCCTTTTAATACAGTTCCTCATTTCATGGTGACTCCCAACCATAAGATTATTTTTATTGCTGCTTCATTACTATAATTTTACCATTACGATGAATCATTGTGTAAATATCTATGTTTTCCGTTGGTCTTGGGTGACCCCTGTGAAAGGGTCGTTCCACTCCCAAAGGGGTCAGGGCCAACAGATTGAGAATCGCTACCATAGATAGGGACTTCTACCAATCCCAGCAGCTATTCCAGACCCGTGCAAGCCTTCGGAGTAAAATCAACGTGTGAAAGAAAGTACAAGGAGCTCTACACTTCAGACAGAAGTACAGAAAGGGTAGCAGCCCCACTTTTACTCAGAAAATATGGTCCTGAATCAATAGATGTGGTTGTGTTTTCAAGAATAGCTGAGAACACACAGCAAAGGTGTTTCTGCTCCAGTGTCTTGGGCGTCTTTGTATTCTCTCTGACACTGAGCAGATTCCACTTCCCCTCCAGAATGTGCTGGGAGATGTGATTGCTGAATCAGCTTCCCTACTCTTCCAAGCAAAGTTCGGTTTTCTAAGATTTTGTTGTTGTTGTTGTTGTTATTGTTGTTGTTGTAGTAGTAGCACATTGCCCCAATCTGGATGGATAATATTTAAGTGTTGAAATAAAGTGTTAGAGAAATATAAAATAGATGTCAGATGCAACCATTCTGTGTTCCTTGATTTGTTTTCTTGTTTCTGTTTTCATAATTTCACTTTGGGGTAAGAAAAGATAACAACTGAGCTTGTATTTGCTGTCAATGCCAAAATCAAAAGGATGGGGGAGGGAGGGGAGGAGAGAGAGAGAGAGAAAGAGAGAGAGAGAAAGAGAGAGAGAGAGAGAGAGAGAGAGAGAGAGAGAGAGAATATGAATATAGGGAGGAAATGGAAACGGCTCCCAGAAATTGAAGATCTTAATGTCTAGTACTAAACACTTAAAAGTGTTTAGTCACACCTCCCCCCCTTGGAACAAAATAACATTGCATCAAAAACAAAAACAAAAGCAAAACAAACAAACAAAAGCACAGCCAGTCTAAGTTTGCTCATTAATGAACAAATATTTATTTCTGATCTTAATATTAAATTCTTCAGAGCAAGCACTGGTGAACGGCATGAACGGCTCTGAATACATTGTTTGGTCTCTCTTGGAGAAGAAAAATGTCTCTTTCCTTAGGGCGAGGAATCTGTTATTCTGTGTAGCTTTCAGAAGGGAGGTCACACATTTTCTTATTGATTTTACTTCCTATTTGGTAGCAAAATAATGTGAGAAGAAGCAGTCAGTGTTCCTGGCGACAAGCCCAGATGCTAAAAATGACGTGCCAGGACGTTGTCTGGATTCCATCTCTCTCCCAGAAGCTTCATGGTAGACAAGTGCTCTGCCCTGCATCAGACGCACATGTGTGCACTTTCAGGGTAGTTTTCTGGCAACTACTTGGAAGCACAGGCCAGTTGGACTCCAGATGTTGCTTGGAATTCTCTATCATAGCCCCATTGTACAAAAAGATGGCCCCACCCAGTGGTCCCCTGGAACGTACCAGCAAAGCACCATAAGGGGATTATGGGTGGCAGCTATGTGCCCATTTGCCTTCGTTTTCACAAAGAGGTGGGGGCCATCATTCCATTTCATCTGAAGGCTGATGGGATGGGAAAGAGAACTGAAGTAAATACAACCTACTCTACATGATCAGAAATGAGTGTGTGCATTCCTGTTCTTCAGGCAACATCAGAAACACTGAGAAGCTGAGCTATGACAAGCAACACCAGTACGAGATCCTGGTAACTGCTTATGACTGTGGACAGAAACCCGCTGCTCAGGACACCCTGGTGCAGGTGGATGTGAAGCCGGTGTGCAAGCCTGGCTGGCAAGGTGAGCCTGATTTTTATTCTATGTGAAGGCAACTTGACCTGGGACACAGAGGGTACTGGGTGTGCCCATAAATCCCACAGCACTTGTCCAAGAGGAGTTGTAAAGTACAGTTGTGTATTCTCACAACTCTTCCATGATATAATGTTCATTTTACAGTTAAGAATGTCAGAGACAAGCCAGGCGGTGGTGGCCCACGCCTTTAATCCCAGCACTTGGGAGGCAGAGGCAGTCGGATTTCTGAGTTCGAGGCCAGCCTGGTCTACAGAGTGAGTTCCAGGACAGCCAAGGCTACACAGAGAAACCCTGTCTTGAACCCGCCCCCCCAAAAAAAAGAATGTCAGAGACAACTCAACTCTAACCACGGTTCTCCCTTGCTCAAATGTCATCACATCTCAGAGCTTGGGAAGTATTGCCAGGGTCTGTTGACCTTCCCCAAGAGTGCTGAGCCTGACTGGTGTGCGTCAAGTTCTGCATAGCTGCTCCGCACATAGGGACTGTCTGCTGATCCTCATGCATACCACACAGGGGTGAGAGAAGGATGGAGCCTCTGGATGAGGGGCCTTCTGGAAGCCCTGGGCAGGGAAGGGAAACAGAGGCCCTCAATGGAGCTTCATTTTGTGTCAGTTTAGACTGTTCTGGAAGCAGAGCATGTTGCAGTCATTCCCTAGGCGACTGACTTGGGGGAAAGTAGGGAAGGCAAGGGCAGATGGCTCTTACAGAGAACCAAGTGGTCTTTAGAATAGTAACAGTAGCTCTAGTGCCATGCCTGGGCCTGGTGACAAAGGAAGGATGTTAGTCTTAGCTCTGTGCCTCAGGTTTGGTGCAGGCTTGCTCTGTTTCTTCCACATGCGCTGGGGATGCTATTACTCACTCTTAATTCTCCATAAATCCATGGTACTTTGCAAGGCCACTCCTCCTGTGGCTTCTGCATGCTGCTTCTTGATGATGGGTCTTTAAGCCTCTGGCCTCACAATTCACCCTCTCTCCATTAGTCTCACTCATGCCTCTATCAAGTACACTGATGTCAAACCTGTAGTATCAGACACTCATTCTTAGTGCAGCACAGCACAGCTGGACTGGGCAATCATAATGCCAAGACACCTGTGACTGCCTGGACTGGCTCTACTCAGAAGGCAGGTCTCTATGAGCTTCCACAGCACAACCTGAGCTCCCATAAACTTAGAGGGAGAGCTGGGAGCCCAGGTGCTCATCTCTGAGAGAGCTGGTATTGTGTGGACTTGAACAAAATAGAGAGAGGATGAAATGATAATGAGTCACAAGTGGGAGATATCTGTGTGTGTGTGTGTGTGTGTGTGTGTATGTGTGTGTGTGTTGTTCCAGGTTCACGTGCACATGTGTGTGTCAAACAAAGTATAGTACCTTGGATCAGCCTGCTTAGAATCAAGCAATAGAGAAAGAGGGGCATGCTAGACAGCCGTAGAGGCACATTCCTGCAATATCACTCCCCAAGAAAGTGAAGTTAAGATTAGGAATTTGAGGCCAGCCTGAGTTGTGGAGCAAAACTCTGCCTCAAAAAAAAAAAAAATCCACCTGCCCACCTGCAATATTCCTGGGATGAAGGAAGGAAAGAAAGAAGAAGAGAGTATAGCAAGCCAGACTGGAATAGGAAACTAGTTATGCAACTTCAGGAGTCAGAGTTCTAGGATATGGAAGGCAGGATTCTGCCTGGTTTACTAATGCACTTCTCACGTTTAACACAATGCCTGATCCTCATAGAAGATGCCTAAGAAATGATGAATGAATGAATGAATGAATACCTGAGTAAGAAGTTACTGTTTTATTTTAACTTGTAAAGATCATCAGTAAAAGACTGGCCTTTCAAAAAAAAAAAGCCCGTTTAGGGGAGGGGGGGAGGAGGAAAGAAAGAAAGAAAGAAAGAAAGAAAGAAAGAAAGAAAGAAAGAAAGAAAGGAAGAAAGAAAGGAAGGGAGGAAGGAAGGAAGAAAGAAAGAAACTTTGTAAGCACGTAACATGATCACAATGGAGTTTAAAGTAGGAAAAGCAAAACATGAGGCTGTATCTAAAAAAATGATCTCAGTGTTTTTTGACTTTGACAAATGAGGCACCAACAGACTTATTCCAAAGTGCTCATGCCTATATTTTAACATTATTTATAGAGTTTTGTACTTGTTAAATCTATGCAAATTTAGCATTAAGTGTATGATAAAAAAAACTTGTCATCATGCTTAATTTTGTATGTGAAGGGTGTACCAGGCACCTACCCTGTAGTGTACAATGCTGCTGACAATGTGTGTAAGTGATCTTGGGTAGCCAGGGTGGAGCCTGCTGTCTCCAGCCCCATCAGAGACTCAAGCATAATGTAGTGTTAAGAGGATTAATGAATGGGCAGTGAGACCTCAGTTTTTTTAAAAAAAAAGTGTCTTTCCTGGAACAAAGAAAAGAGGAAAGAATCGGTTCCCTGAATCAGTTCATCATGTCAGGCAGTGATTTACACATGTGTAGTATTAGAATCAGCGCTTCCTCGTGGCTCCTTAACGAAGTTGGTGCCTTGTGGTGGCAGTTACTGCGTTGGTTTATACATTGAGAGCCTCGCCCTCCAGTTCACCTGCTGCAAATTCTATCAAATCCCTCTTCCTCTTAATACCCCAGTATCCTTTCAGATTAGAGCTGGGCTCTCTAGGCTATCTGTTGTGTGCAGGGGTGGTTACAGTACCTTTCTGTCACTTGTCACACGTGCGTGCACACACACACACAAGCTCTAGAGAACACTTCTCTCACCCACCTTGGCCCCAGATATGTAAGCACCTCTTACCTCTAGCCCCTCCCACCCCATTTTCTCTCCTACTATTGGTCAAGACTACAGGCTATCATCTATATGGACATCTTTCTCCAAGGAAAATCTGTACACAGATGGTTCCAGGTGTGTTTCTTGCCAGGTCAACTTAGAGGGAGCCGTGTCCTGTGGGTTTCTTTGTTGCCTGTAGTCAAGGCATACACCTCATAGTGATGGGTAGAGAGGCTAGCCTTTACCTGGAGCATGGCTGAAGGAATACTTTGTACATGGAAGAAGAGCCCAGAGAAGGGAGCAGAGTAGCCTAGCTTTCAGAAACTCTTAGGACGAGGAAATAGAGGAGGCATGATTAGAGAGGTTGGGGTGAGGTAGATACCTGAGACCTTGAAGTCAGACTGAGGAGCCTCAGTGAGCAGCAATCCCGCAAACTCAACAAGGAGTCTCAAGCATGTGCCCGGTGAGAATTCCCTGTAGTCTTGTGGGAGAGCATGGGCCCCTCTCCAGCTCACTTCCTACTAGTAGCTCCAGGCAGCAAACACAACTTGGCAGGTAGAATTCTTGTACCTGTTCTAAGCCATTTCCCTGCAGGCAGGAGGGATTGCAGGACAGAGAAAGCAATCCATCATGTTCTGGAGCCTTGCCTTCCTGGGAGCACTCCCAACCTGCACCCCACAGAGCCTTTCCTGCAGCCAGCATCTCCCAGGGAGTTGTGACAGCTGAGCAAGGGGACCTCTCCTAGGTGGAGCCTCCTCACGCCCACAAGGAATCCACTCCTAGACTCCAGGGACAGCCCAGAGCAGTCTCCTGACTTCTGTCACAATAATTGCCCTCATCCCCACCACACACACACACACACACACACACACACACACACACACACACTGCCTTGCTCTGCCCCTGCCCTTACCTCCTGTGTATCAGACACTGCCTCTGCCACCAACTTTATTTCACACTCCAGCCAAGGTGTGGTCTCCTGAGATTATGGTTTCCCAGCTCCTGTCCTTTTTCTGTGGGTTGCTCTTGACTTCTCAGAAAGCACATGGGCTCCTTGAGGGCAGAACTGTCCTTCTCACAACTTCTGACAATGAACTACACTATCTATCACTTACACATAGACAAAAGACTCACTTGCTGGTTAGCTCCACTCCCCAGTGTGCGAGGGGGGACTTTACCAGGGATCCAGCTGGCAACAAGAGGAGGAGGATGGAAGGGATTTGTATGCAAAACAGGAGCCTCATTCTTCTCACTCTTGAGAGTGACTCTGGGGCAGTAACCTGGACAAGCGAAAGGGGCAGCTCACACGATGGGGGTCAGCAGGCTTCACTGGCAGATCGTTCCCTTTTATGTTTGTACAGGGAAGAAGCATAAACTGCCTCTTTGTTTTACCCAACAGTTGGAAAACTGATGTCCTTAGAGGCGCATCCAATTGTGGGATGAAGGACTATATTGTAAAGCAGCAAAGAGTTGCACACACAGGACAGGGCAGGCCGGTGGTGCCATGCCTCTTCTGCAAGATGCATGGACTGCAGTCATCTTGGTGTGTCATTCATTTCCCTCTGTGGTTGGCTGGAATTTTGTCAGTTGGCCTGGGTGTTCTAAGAGGACATGAAGTAGGATCCATACCTGTGGGGAGCACATTAACCCTGAGTCAATATATATTGTTGCCACGAGCATGGCCATAGTGAGAACCCCAATACCTCAGACCCATAGGAATGGCAAAGCCTTCCCCAGGTCAGGACCAAGGAAAAGGCAGCGCCTTCCCCTGCCCCGGTCCATGTGCAGATGTTGGCAGTGTTTGTAGGAAATGTCAACAGTAGTTCCCTCTTCCTTGGCATTAACAGCCTAAGCCTCCTGCACTACAGAGGCAGCCCCCCACCCCATGGAGAGTAGCTAAACAGACCCCTTTGCTCAGCTGCATGCAACAAACCCAACCCCCGGATACAGATGTATAAAATAAAAACACCAAGACTGTTGGCTGCTGCTGCTGCTGCTGGTGTGCCTCCATCAGAGAGCACCACCCACCCACTCTCGGCTTTTTGTAATCTGTTATTTCTTCATTCCCTGTGGCCCCAGTTAAGGTCTAAGATGTGCAGGTTTCAAGTTATGAGAGAGAGAGAACACAAAGGGAAGAGTGGAGGCTGTCAGGGGGTATGGTGGCAGGAACAGCAGTGTGCCCCAACAGGGATGGAACTGAGCCAAGGGACCTCATGGACCCCTCGCTTGGGCATCGGTCTGTCCCTCGGAGGCTCAATTCTTGTTTAGTTGTCGGTCTGGAGGTTTTGTGTCTTTGGTTTTGCCTTGTCTGTTGTTTATAGAAATGCTGTCCTTGCCCATACTTTTCTTTATGGCTCTTTCTGCTTCCTTGGTTCTCAGATTGACAGCATTATGCTCCATAACAACTACATGCCAGGTTATATAATTTCTACCTGTACTTCCAGGTGAGATTCAAAACCTACTACTTCACTTTCCCTTCAGGCAAGGTGATACACTACAAAAGACAGCATTGGAGATGGGCCTTCCTGGTGGCCTGTCACTGTTTGTCCCCTGGACTTGTAGTTAACCAGACAACCTTACAAATGGATCTAGACTTCCCAGATTGCAAGGTCAGCTCTGCAATCCCTCAGCAGAGAACTCCAGGATATTAGGCATGCCCCACTCAGCAGTTCACCTAGCTAGACTGCAAGTTTCTCCATGGACTCAAACAACACCTTTTCCTCAAACTTTCATGATGATGGATCCTATCCAAATAAAAGGAAGAGAGATGATGCCATGCAGTTGAATACAGCCCCTGTGTTCTCTAGGGTTTAGAGGATTCTGCAGGTACATCAAATCACCTCAGATGTCCCACTGTTTCAGCAGGCTGGCTTTCAAAGGAAGAAAGTATGACATTTGGAAAGGGGGTGCTTTTCAAACCTTAATGTCCCCACAGATCATGCAGGGGCCTGGATAAAAATGCAAGTCCAAATTTAGTAAGACTGGGGTAGGTCTGAGTACTACAGGTGGATAGTGTTGATGGTTGACCTTTTGCTGTGTATTATAATGCTAAGTGCGGACCTCCAAGACCTGGTTGTTCTGAGACAAGAGAGTTCCCACGCAGACCCATCACTTGGGTGATGTGATGTGACCTTGCCCCAAGTTATTTCTGATTGGTAAATATAGATGTTGACAGCCAATAGATGGGCAGAAGAGACATAGTGGGGTTGAGAATTCCCAGGCTTTGGGTCAGAGGAGACCCATCAGGGGGAGAAGGTGAATGGGGGAGAAGCTGCCATGGGTAAGGTAAGCCATGAAAACAGCCCTGAGGGCTGGCCAATTGGAGTTAAGAGCAGCCTAGATGAAACATGGTAAGTAATACCTCAGGGTTGTCAATAGGAAAGTATATTCTAATAGCATACAGCATAGATATCTGCCCAGCTCTTGTCTTCTTCAAGGCTTAATATTGTAAATATGAAGGTTGTGTGTACCTTTTAACCTTGAACTAAATGGTCAAAGCTGGGGTAGAAACCATGGAGTGGGAATAAGAATTTCTACAGTAGGATAGACTTCATTTTAAATAAGAAGATCATGCAGAAGACATAATCAAGGCCACCAGAATGTGTTTACAATATTTGCATTGTAAAGATAGTGGCAGAAAAGCTTCTGGTTAGTATTAATTCTCCTATCTTAGTTGCCCCAATAGAGAGAACTGAAACACACACATATACACACACACAGAGAAAGAGAGAGAGAGAGATAGTTGGATGGATGGATAGATAGATAGATAGATAGATAGATAGATAGAAAATAATGAAGGAGATGTTCTTAGAGTAATATTCCCCTGGCCACCAAACAGTTCCCTCATTATTAAGGCAAGACCTATGAAGACCTAACTAGATATGACCAAGCAGAACTCCTAGGCTTGGGAACAATGGTACATTGATGGTGAAGGAGGTGGTGTAGAGACCTGTGCAAGTGCAAATGAGACACTGAATTTGAAACAGGCAGGCAGCGGCCCTGGGGAATCCCTGCCTGCTCAAATCTCGATCAATACATGGCTTTGAGCACAGAAGAGATTTGTTACAGATCCTACCAGTTGTTGGGAAAGTGGGAGGGACCACAGTGTGGCCAGGCTCAGAGGAGGAAGACTAGACTGACCAAAGAGGCAGAGATCATGGAAGAAAGACTTCATTGTCATTTTGAGATCAAGGAGAAGGCCCAGAGACTTTCCTGTGTCAATGATCTTCTCAGGGATCTCAAGGAGGAATGGGTTCACTAACAACCAAGGTGAAGGTTGAGTCCATGGGGACCAGCTAAAAAGAATGATTATTTATGAGTATACTTTGCTAAAGCCAAGTATTTATTCCAAAACAAACTTTTAAAGTGCTTGGCAGGAAAGGAGGTTAGATTTGTAATTTTCTTCCAAGACATCATAGCTGAGGAGACAAAGTTGCCTTTGGGTGGTCTGAAACCTTGTCAAGGATATACCTCGAACTCCTGTCATGTGTCTGTTGCTAGAGTTTCCCCCACAGGCCCAAACATGAGAGAATAAAGCCCAGCAAGGGACAGCTGGCTTCATCTCTACCCCTCCTAAAACTAAGATTAATAATGAAGAGCTTGCTTAAATTTTATTTCCTGAAAGAAATGGATTAAAAATTGTGGGTGATGGACCCAGTGAGGTGTCCAGATCAGCTCACGGCGCCAAATCTTTCAGAGATGAGAAGATGGAGCTCCATCTGTTAAAGTGGGTGGTGATGTTATGGTGCTGATACATGGGCTCTGACAGGAACATGGCATAAAGGAGTGCTCGCAGCTTCTTCTTCACTGTATACTGGGCGTCCAAAATGCCCCATTACACTACTGACTCTTTTTAAAGGAATAATCCCCTCTTAAAATGCAAATGCATCCTTCAGTAATAACGGATTAAGCCAGGGTTCCAAGGCCTGTAGCCCATAGGTAAGTCTAGGGAATCACTTGTTTTTGTAGAACCATGAGCTAAAGTAATGTATTTTTACATTTTTAAATGGTTACCAAAAAAAATCAAAAGAATATTTTATAGCACAAAAATTCATATCTGGGTGCCAAAAGATTCCCTGAGACACAGCCCCACCCCTTGCAGGTTGCACACGGATGCCCTGAAACAGTGGCGCTGATGACAGAGGCCACCCGACTCTCAAAATCTAAATATTCACTTTCTAGCTCATGGGAAGGGAGAGGAGGAAGAAAGCTTCCTGACCCCTCCACAAAGCTCTTATTATCCACTGTCACCATAGGGAGACGTGGTTTACTGTATTAGGTAGCACAGCTCACGTAGACCAAGACACAAAGGCAAAACATCATAAATAAGATGGTTGAAGTGTCACTATACAGAAGACAGGAGCAACCCTGTGATGTAAGCAATTCGATTCTGTTTTACAGATAGGAAAATGGGCGAGAGAGAGAGAGAGAGAGAGAGAGAGAGAGAGAGAGAGACTAAGGGATTTATTCCAACTCTGCAGCTGTTAAATAGCAAGGATAGAATTCAAATCTCTACTTACCAATTTGAAAGCATAGTGAAGTTCAGGAAGGAGGCTGGGAAAAGAGACTGGGAATTCCTAGGGCGGGGAGGGGGGATAGTACCAGCTTTACAAAGGCTGTTTAGAAAGTTCGGAAGACACACATGACCCCACCATCCTTGGCCAGCACGGTAGCCTCCCAGTTATTCTAACAAAATGATGGTGAGGTGTATGTGGGAAGGTAGCTAGACTTCAGTGGGATGATACCCATTGGACCACCTGAGGAGTGCCCACTGTAGTGACTCTGGCTCCTCTCTGCTGCACCCAACTCACTTTTTCTTCCTGTAGCCGGTCGATCAGTTCATTAAGAAACAAACCTATGCTTGTAGACTGCCTGTCTCTCAGCTACATTCTCCCTAAACCAAAAGCTGCCTCTGGCTATCTCACAGGCCAGAGAACACAGAATGAACCTCGAGCTTGAATAGTAAGTTTCAAATACAGAGTCACTAGTCCTTAGTATGGCCCCCTGAGGTCATGAAGAGGCTGCATTCCCCTCAAAGAAAATACAGCATGAAAATCCCCTCCCTTCCTCTCCATTCATCGGGGTGGCACTAGCTTATTTGAGGTTCATCTCTAGGAAACCTAATCAGATCCTTTAGCCCCAGTTTCTGTCCCGTCCCCGGGTTTCCTCTGTCTTTTCACTCCTCTTTGGGCCCATAACCTACTCCCCTCCACCCATCTCTGCCTGACCTTCAGTCTTTCTACAGTCTTCCTCTGATGCCATCCCTGTTCCTCTCTTTCCCACACAATGCTCCCTAACCCCCACATGGAAAAGCCCTGGAGTCCTAGAAGGTGGAGGGGCACAGGGGTCAAGCACAAGCTATTGATTACTGAGCTGGGCATGGAATGTGGACTGGACTCAAAGATTAGCTTCACTCCCATCTGGCCACAGGATTTGTTTCAGCCACTTCTCTGCCCTAGATTTGGTCTCCTCAATGATAAATTATGAATCATAATTCTTGGCCAAACTATTTTCTTATTGGATTTTTATGACCAAAAGAGATTGATGTGTGGAAATACTTTGCAATATTTAAATCATTGTGCAAACAGTGCTATGATTAAAATTGAGCAAATAAGTGATGTCCTACAGATGACCACACCCTATAGAATACACCAAGACTGTGTGGATTGACCAGCGTACCCCACATGTTGGTGCTGAAGGCTAGAACCAAGGGAGGCAGTAGGGAAATGATGCTGTCCAAGAGAGGGGGACACAGCCCCAGCTTAGCTGTCACTACTCTGAACTGGGAGGTTACTCCCATCTGGCCTTGGCTTCCTTCATTTAAACTCTCCAGGATTACATAGAAGGCACCTATGGAGCACCTTGCACAGAACCACGTAGCCGGCTCAGCAAACAGCAGCTCGTTTGAGTTCCCTTTGCTCTAATTTTTTAAAACCACAATGGGTAGTTTTGTTCCAAATAACTAGCAAAGGCCTGAGTGCGGCTGGCTGTTAGAGGGTGACCCTGAGCTTTGCCTTTGCTGAGAGCTGCCAGGCGAGCAGCTTGCTCTGGCTGAAGGCCTCATGGGGCACTCCGCTATGAGTAACGACCTGTTTTGACATCTCTGACATAGCCGATCATTAAGGTGCAACAAATGGCTCTGTAAGGGATGCTGGTTTACCTACTCAGTGGCATCCTAATGTGCTTAAAGACCCGCTGGATCAAAGTAGCACGCTCTACTTGGCCCCCATGTTTGGGAGAAATGAGCCAATAATCTCAGCCCTGGGGGGAGGGGTGGATGGCCACAACCCACACAGTATTAAAGGCAATTACAATCCCTACTGCTGTCTGAGTAATCACCATTAGCCAAGTGGCTCCTAAGGCCCCAGTACTCTTTACCACATCCTAAAAGATGCTTACATGTTATATAGATGAGGACACTGAGGTTAAGCTTTTCCACAGTGTTGAGGACATCCGGGCCAGTGCCATCTTGGATACTAGGCTCCCCAACTTGGTCATCTGTGATGATTCCAAAGCAAATCAGGGCACCGTTATCTTTGGAGCATGACAGCAGAGCTGTACAAATGAAGAATGTGCACTCAGAGCATCCCATGGTATCATTCCAAACAAGGCAGCTTTGAGGCAAGGCCATGGCCTATAGGATGGTGGGAGGGAGGGAGGTGTCCTTCCTCCCTACAAGCCCACCACTGGGATCTGCCTTCATTCAGGGTTTAAAGGCACAGATATCCATCAACCTCCTTGGGTGACCTCTTGCGAACCACAAAGGGAAAAAGGCTTAGACAAGGACACGCATGTGAGGTATTAAGAGAACTAGAGTCAGATCCATCATTAGAATCCGTATGCTCTGCCTTATCCGTTCGTGAAACTGGCTGAGCCACGTAGTCAGCAGACTGTGGTTTTCACCAACATAGCTTACAAGTTCTTTTATATAGCCATAGTCCACAGGATGTTACTCCATAGGAAGTTGGCAAGAAGAGAGTTCTGCCTCTTACATCAGAAAAAAAAACTGAGTTCAAGTTCAGGGCCTAGCGCACCTTGACTCCAGAAGACTGGACTAACCAGTCACTCACTCTGAACCCTCCAGTGTGGTATCTACCAAATGAGGCTAATATCAGTCCTTACCAGGAGGCTGTCACAAGAAAGAACTGCATGCGTGGATCATTCAGCTAATACTACTAGTAACAGGAAGCAATGCCTGGAATGAACAGAAGCCACTAATGTATCTGGGGCGTCTGGCCAGCCTCTTGGTCTAGCTTGCTGGCTGTGCTACCTTGGACATCTCAGCCTTAAGGATGCCCGGGTGAAATGACCCTCCTGCCAGTGTCTTCCCCAGATGGATAGCATATGCTCTGAAGGCATGCATGACTCAGCGAAGGACGTTTGTTCCCTCCTCGCTCTCTGTTGTCAAGTTGTAAATAGGCCAGCCCGCTTTGATGCTATGTCTATAGCCAGCATCAGTTTTGAATGAACATGGCCCAAGTATCAGGCAGGCCAGCCTTCTTCTTCCTAGGCTGTCTTCATCTGAAGTAGGTAAAATAAGCCCTAATATCTACCATGTGGGCTCTTGCTAGAAGGAGAGAACCTTGGATTTGCATTGATGAGTGATGTGACCTGATGCCACCTTACCATGCAGAGGGTCAGCTGTGGTCCTGGATCAATTAGAAAGCTCTCAAAGCTCAAGAAAATGTCCCCAGAGCTTGCTTAATGTCTGGCCAATAATGAGACTCCAGGCACCATGACCTGCAGTGGGAGGTGGAGTGGGCAGGCAAATGATTAGACTGTGACAGAACAGAGTGGCCAGGGTTCCTGACAAGTGCATCCAGACTGTGATAGTCTGAGATCGAAGGTGCTTGTCCTCATGCTCAGCTGTCCAGGAGAGATGGCCAACATTAGAAAGGCTTCTCACAGGAGACAAAACTAGAACTGAGCTCTAAAGGTGAGTGAAATTAACTAGGTGCCCTGAGGGGCTGAGGAAGCTACAGTGATGGGAAGTGGTGGGAAGTGGGCAACCCACGGGAGAGCCTGCCAATTAGTTGCTATACCTTCTAGGAATCTGTTTGCATTTACCCACAATCCATCTTGCTTTATGACAGAAAGGACCAGACATCCACAGTGTGGTTAAAGATTTTGTAAAAACTTGTTCCCTATTTGTTTTCAATGGGGCTTCCTAGGTAGACAGTTAACAAAAGTAGAACCCTTTCAGGATTCTGTGAGACAGTGGATGTGATAACAAAGTTCTCCTGGCTCCCAAAGCGTAAAGGGATCTCAATAAGGAGGATCCCTTCTCACTTTGGACCACTGTGTAACTATGTAAATATCTGAGGCTGGATAAATCATAAAGGAAAAAGTTTCATTTTTACACACAGGTCTAGAGTAGGGAAAGAACCACAGTGAGCTGGAGGCCTTATGCCTTATCACAACAGACTAGGGAGATGAGAGAGAAAAAAAGGAGCCTGTTAGAGGAAGCTGTGGGTGAGAGAGACATGGAAGGAACTGCCTTGCAATGACCCACTCTCCTGGTAACTGACTGAGTCCTATCAGCCCTGGTTTTCTTCCTCTAGCCTTAACCTCATCCCTTAATAAAAAACACTTAATCTCTTAGGAGGGTGACCTAGTTACCTTGCATTAGGCATAGTTTAAAACAAGTTCCATTTGTCTTGCTTTAGAGCCAAGGCCTCTGCCAAAGGACAGATGTTGTGATGGCTTTGATACCTACCCTCTGTGTCCCCAATGCCAGTGTCTGTCTCTGGCCTGAGACTCTGAATCCCTGGGTCATAGCAACCAGGTTCTCAAAGGTAGGTCTGGGTCTGTGAAGAATAGGAGCCTTGTCTGCCTGCTGGGACGCTTTGTCAATGACGACAGGATTCCCAACCTCCCAGGAGCCTCTTGGGCAAACCAACCTTTCTTCTGGGCTACAGGCCAGAAGCAAATGCTGACAGTATGTTGTTCCTCATCAGCCTCTAAGGCTTTTGGACTTCAGCCCCCTACAGTTTGGATACTTCCGTTATCCAAACTGAGTATAAGACCCACAATATCAGATCCCAAAGTGCCACATTAGTGTCAGTCACATATGCCACTGGGGTCTTGTGACAAAGAAGGAGCAGATACCCCCTGAGCATAGGAGAGGGATGTTTCTCAGGTGAATGTTGTGCGCTCTGCATTCTGGAGGAAACTTTAAGGGAAGTGGCATTTGGGCCACCATAACTTTTAACGCAACCATCTTTACTTGCAGAGTTTATAATCAATTTTTTTTTTTAAGATTAAAAAATGGTAGAGTACTAACCAACTCAAAATTTTCCCACAGTTGGGCAGGGGACATGGCTCAGTAAGTAAAGGATGTGCTTGCTGTTCAAGAGTGAGGACGGTGTTCTGCCTCTCCAGGACCCCTCTGCTGGGATGTGGTAGGGCTCAATCTGTAGTCCCACTGCTCCTGCAGGAGATGCAAGGTGGACATGGAAGAGTCCCTGAGAGCTTGCTTGTTAGCTAGCCTAGAGGGGAGAGCAGCAAAACTTCAGACAAGGTGAAAGCAAAAACTGACATGAGGTTGTCCTCTGACCTCCACAGGGATGAACACACCTGAGTCCTCTTTCACACACACACACACACACACACACACACACACACCATTATATACACTCACATATGCAATCACACATCATAAACACAGTCACACAGATAAAATAATATTAATGATAATAATAAGATGCCCATAATTCAATACTGCAGCATCACCATTATGCTTTCTCCTTTTATTCAGCCATGTGCACCTTATGTTCTTTCTCACTTCATGGCCATGCATATCTCCCACATCATAAAACCTCACCAGATGTGTAATGCTCCTTAACAGAGGAATATGCAAATGTCTTTGGCCGAGTCCTGTTGGCTGGTATTGTCAGGCTCTGGCATAGTTCTAGTTTTCGTTTCAAAGCGCTCATGAATATTCATAAATATTGCTCTACCGTCTTTAAATTCTTACTTTCTCAGGAGTGTACGGACTAGCCTGAAGTCTGAAGGCTTTGAAGCTTGAGACAAGCTCCCAAGCGCCTTTCTGACCCTGTCGGACGGCTCAGCACTGCCCCCAGCAGCTGCAACTCCCGGCACTACACACACACACACTGGAGTCTCCATCTATTCTGTAGACTGGGGCTTGGGACATATTTTTCAAAGATATGAGAATTTGATTCTAACTTGAAAATACTGTCCAGTGAAATGTTAAGTGTCATGCTCTTGGGCCACTTAGAGTCAATGTCCTTTTATGTAAAATTGAGTTTTGAAGTTGTGTGCAACTGACAAACTAATGAGATTTACAAGGTGAGAATGTGACAAAACATACAGAAGCCGTCTTTTCAAAAGGCCTGAAAATGCATGCATGAAACCACACTCTTCCATTGTAAATGCTATTCAGAGACATAAAAGTAAATATTCTCAAAGAGCAGATGCTCCATCTTATACCAATAATACATTTTTCCCAAGATAAGAAAATTGCCTGAAAATGCTCATGTTTATTGGGCATGAGAGAGAAGCATTTCTATAAATCCACAAGAAAGTACCCTGGTTGGCTGAGTTAATGATTTCCCCTTTGGGAGAAGTATCTTTTATCAGGGATGCTCTGAACTGCTTGCATCTCTTCAGAATTGAGCCTGTTCTGTTGAAGAAGCATGAAGGTGGAGGTGAATGGCTTCCACAAAGGATGAGGAGAAGGTAGAAGCTCAAGATCCTGGTTTCTGAACACCATGTGGGTCCCTTCTGTGTTGACTGCTGCTGCCCTTGCCCTCCAAAAGGTGTGGAAGCAGAGAGACAGGAAGGAAAGAGCTGTCGTGGGCTGAAATAAGGTGATACCCACACTCGCCAGAGTACACTCTTGGAGAACTGAAACATACATCCCAGCATGACAGACCTGTGCAGAACAGAAGGCTTCCCTGTGTAACACATGGGAGGCCAGTGGCTGCTGGAACTGGGATACAGTATCTCAGGTGTACCAGGATGGCCACTGCAGAACCTGCCTATGGTCTGGGCATAGATATGTGGATCCCAGAGAGACAGTGTACCGAATAAACACAAAGCCAGTCAAGCAGAATGGCAACATCTTCAGTTCAGAAGGACCGTAATGAGCAAGAGAGTCTACATCGAGCACAGAGTGAAGAAACACTGACCACTGCAAGCAGGCCAGGGAATTCCTGCAGGCGCTGGCACCTTTTCTAACGTGCAGTATCCCTGCCATTCATTTCTGAATCATTTAGTGAGGACCTACTGTGTTCTAGAAACTGGTCTGGTTTTGGAGATTTGAAAGATAACAAGATAGACACAGCCCATGCTCTTCTGAGACTTTTGATTGGATGTAGTCAACAGTTGCAGACAAATGGACACTCACAAGGGACTGGGGAGATAGTTCAGTGGGTCAACTGCTTGCCGTGCAAGTGTAAGGATCTAAGTTCAACCCCTAGAACCCATGTGAAGCACTGTCACATAATGTCACATAATGTCACATAGTCCCAGTGCTGGGAAAACTGAGACCAGTGGATCCTAGGGACTCTCTGGCCAGCTTGTTCAAACTCTATGCCAATGAGAGAATCTGTCAAACACACATGCACATGCACACACGCACATGCACAAACAGGTTAGTGCCTGAGGAATGATTCTTGAGGTTGACCCCGGACCTCTCCATTCACACACACCCACGTGAACACACACAGCACTGACTTAGACTCCCAGACGGCCTCCTTAACAGACCAGTGAGAATCTTTAGCCAGCTTGACCTGGATCCATATCCACTAGGGTTAGGAGCTTGACCTTTTAGCTCCACCAAAATCCATTGACATCCCCCACCCCAGCATTCTCTTTGCAAAGATAAGTGGATAAATAGAAAATAACATGATAGACAATACAGTTCAAAGATGGAAAATACTATATGGCCCAGCCTGACTCCAAATCAGTATTTACTTGTATTTATAATTAACTGCGAATCAATATGTGAGGCAAGAGCATAGCAAGGCATGAAGAAAATTCAAGAGAACTTTCCAGGGGACTCCTTAACTGTCTCCTTTGAGCCTTGCAGTTTGGGAGGCAACTTCAGAACAGATGAGGGCCATAGCTCCAGCCTTCTCTCCTCAGCCCATGGAAGAACAGCCATAAGGCAAGCTGAAAGAAAACCATGCCCTCCCTACAGAATAAAAGGTGCCCTCAGCATTCTGGTACAGGTACTAGATATTCACAGATAGCCCACAACATCATCTTCATTTCGACTCATTCAGACTGTCTGTCTCCTTAACAGACCAGTGAGAGTCTTTTTGTTTGTTTGTTTGGGCTTTGTTGTTGTTGTTGTTTTGTTTTGTTTTGCTTTTTTCAAGGCAGGGTTTCTCTGTGTAGCCCTGGCTGTCCTGGAACTCACTCTGTAGGCCAGGCTGGCCTTGAACTCAGAAATCTACCTGCCTCTGCCTCCCAAGTGCTGGGATTAAAGGCGTGCGTCGCCACCACTGCCCGGCAACGAGTGAGTGAGAATCTTTAGCACCTGCTGCTAGCTGCGACTCTGAGGTCTGCAGGGTGAGACTGAGGAAGCAGTAGTCACAGTGTTGGTCTGGGAGAGGAGGAAATCCCCTCTGCTCCCTGGAAACTAGAAAAAAAATGTCGTGGCAAGACAAATTGTGAGCTACTTCATCTGGCATTTATTGACAAGAAGTAAGGAAACCAAATATAGTGAAGAATATGAGGATATCCCCAACATTAAAGTAGCATAATTTCAATACATGCACCCACTCCACCCCATCCCCCACACATAATATTTAGGATGTCTTGAATCCATCCTACTTTAAGGCCTGGCAGTCTGTCATTTAACAGTTGACCAGGCACTAGGGGGATGAGAGATAGGCAAGGTGTGTCAAACCGTAAGGCTAGTAACAGATTCCTGCTGTCGGGCAGCAAGAACTGCAGAATACATGTATGTGTGTGTGTGTGTGTGTGTGTGTGTGTGTGTGTGTGTGTTCTGAGTCATACACATGACCACTTATAAGTAATTATTGAGTGTTTCCTCAGTGTGTGACATACTGACTTGACTCTAGCATAAGGCTAGGATGTAAACAAATAGGTAAATACTTGTTCATCTAGACAGGGATAGATGGAAGTAGGGGCAGACTCTCTACCAAGGCAGACCTGAGAAACTTCCATTCCAGAGCAACCTAGCAGCTGACAGTAGGAGAAGGGCCAGAATTCCAGATAGAGGGACCAGCAAGAGTGTGGCCTGAGGCTTAACCAAAGATCTGGATCCAAGGATCCATGCCACCCTCCCTCTCTGCTCTTTGTAGTTAATTATCTCTTTTAGTAGGAATTAAAAGGTAGTAAAAACGCTGTTGCTAAAATAAAATATAGCAAATGGCAGAGGGGTCAGTCATAAAAAAAAGAGAGGGGAGTCCTTACACTTGTAATTGAGTTCACAGACTTTGTGTTGTGTTTCTTTTTTAAATGGTTCCTGTGTGTAATTGTTTTTAATTGGAAAAGGAGAAAGGCAAATAATTTAACACTCAGACACTTGGAATGTATGTGCCTATGCATATCAGGCGCAGGGCTAAGTGGTTGGCATTTATTATCTCATATAAACACTATAATTGACTCTGAACTAGGTGTTTGCGTGAGTAAATTCACATAGAGAGAAGGAAATGACTTGCCCCCCGGGAGTAAACAAGCAGAGCTGGGATCACATCAGAACTGGCTTCAAAGCCTAGTCCTAGTAGTTAGGCAATGGTGCCTCCCTTTGGGACAGTTAGTGCTCCCATTCTACAGATGAAGAAACTGAGGCTTAGAAAGGTTAAAGAGCATGACCAGTGAAAACTGGCAAAGAGGACCAGTCATGTCATTCGTGGGTTCTGGTGCCAATGGAAACCAGGAGGCTGGCATTTTGAAATCATTGGAAATTTAAAGACAGTGACAGCTAACCAACCAGACAGGGACCCTTCCGAGCAGTAAGTCACTCAGATTGAATGCCCTGTCACACCCCCCAGTGTGACTCCCAACTCCTCTCTCCCTTCAACAGAGGAAGACCCTGGACCATGGCTGACAAGGTGGGAAAAGCAAAGGAAATCAGAAAGGCTTGTGGAAGTTTAGGGCTCAGGTCAATCCAGTAGAGCGGCTAGGTCAGCCTCTGGCCGTAAGATTCGCAGGAGTTCATACACTCTCTGTTCAGCCCAGCTTCCTCTCCCTCTCCAGTAGGAGAGAACCACACTTCTCCTTCACAGGACCGGTAGGACCCAACCTGAGAACAGCGTTCCTCACCTCTCTAGATGGCTGGTTGCAAGGAGAGCAGAGCCTACGCTCAGAGTCCCAGGCATTCATGGGAAGCAGCCAGTGTTCAGAAGCCTAATAAAGACATCGCATATTTCCTGAGCTCTGCTAAGCTTCTAGCTGATACCATCTCAGCACCCAAAGCCTCATGAGATACAGCCACAATCTCCCACCCCAACTCCACCCTCACCCCCAGCCCCCATTTAATAGAAAGGTATCATAGGCTGCCAGTGGTACAGCAGCTGGTAGCAGGGGAGGCGGCAGCCTCTGCACTTAGGCTCCAACTATGCAGTCTGGACCATACCATCTACCATCCTCTGGCCCTGCCCAAAGTGGAGCCCAGATGCTGAGGGAGGGGCTCATCCTGAGGAGCCACGAAGGAACAGGATTCTCAAAACTCACTCTTTCCACTCAGGCCTTGGGATAGTGTTTCGTATATACCAACGAACTCTCTCACGGTCCTGGCCATCTGCCACCAGCACTCCTTTCTAGCCTGTGCTCCTAGCAGGCACCTGTAGCCTCTGCCTTGTCCAGAGTCTCTGAGTCATGCCAGGCTGCTAGGTTGTTGAAGCTGAGATTGGATGAACATCACATCTTTTCTACCTACATCACACCACTTGAACTTACACAGCCCTGGGGGAGCCCTGTTGGAGTTGTCCTCTATCTCTGTGGGCTTTGTGCTAATTCCACAGTGTGGTCTAAACTCTATCTTACAATTTTCCAAGTTTTCCTTACCCTGTAAAATGTGAACCAACCAATCCATATAACCCACTGTATACCTTCTACAGCTGTCTGTCACACTGTTACCCACTGTCTGACTGCCCCAGTCACCCAGACATGGATACCATACCCCTAAGCATAGCTCCGGTGCCCTAGAGGCGTCCAAGATTCCCAAACTGGCCTAGGCTAGCCTGCATTACTAGTAATCCTTTCTGTGAAAGACGCAATAGAGCATCTTGCCCATGGTTTCTGTCATCCTCTGCCTCTTGAGTGGCGCCGCTGCTTTCTCAGAAGAACCTGTGAGAACCGCAACATCTCCAGCAGCAGTCGTATCCTGATATGCTGGCCTTACATACATAGTAGCAACAATGGTTAAAACCTGTATTAAAACAAACACCCTAGTCACTGCCTCCAGAAAGCCTTGGAGTGCTTTTGCTGCTATAAATTACCTCTCTCTTCCTGTCAGCTGGCGTGTGACGGTGGCTTTCCTAAAAGTAAGAGATAAGGACTCTGCCTCCCATCCCCCAGGTTCTGTCTGGTACATAGTAGGGGCTTAGTAAGTTCCTATCATGTGGAGTGATGATAAGAAAGGAACACACATGAATGATTATAATAGCAACAGCCTCTGCCCCTGGGCTTTGGAGCAGTCCCAGAAAGACTGCATTCGAGTGGTTCTCATAGTACAGTGAAAGAAATGAAAGTCAGGGGAGCCCAATGAGGGAGACCTCACATCTAAGAACTCGAGGTGGCAGAGCCAGAGTCAAGCATCTGTCTAGATGCAGAGATGACACTTGGAAAGCTGACTGAATTGTGCTGGAAGGAGGTCCCTACCCCTTTGTATGCTCCTAGCGGAGCATACACTGATTGATCATAGGTGAGCCAGAAGGAGTGCTCTGCTCTTCTGTAAGTGACTCCTAGGGCCTGCCCTAGGTCTCAAATTCAAAACCCACTCAAATTTAAACCCACTCTGGGCATTTGATGTCCTCTCTAAACACATATGTATAGCTCTTCTTTGGCCCTGAAATTAAATCTAAATCTCTTACACAGTTCGCCCTCTGACTTCCACTTGACCTCTGCAGCCTTCTCCTTCCTTACCCACTGTCCCAGTTTGATTGTGCAAGATGGCCGCTGCTTTAGCCAAGGTACCATGGTAGCTTCTCCTGGTAGCAGGGCTAGACCTTTGGCACCCAGATCCAAGTTAGCATGTCTTAGAGAAAGCACTGAACGAGTCCTGTTCAAACCTGTTCACTGAACTCCTTTCTTATTCTGCCACCCCCTGCCCCAGTATCCCAGCATCCAGCTACCCAGCTTATGGGAACCCAGCAACTTCCTAAGACCTACATCTACAGCTAGGGAAAGAAAGGAGATTATCAAGGCCGAGCCCATATCTGTCCTTTCCATCCTCCTGTGATATTCCCAGATGCCAGAGTGGGACAATGAAATGACTTGAATGAAATGACTTGAAATGACTTGGTATAAAAGCCACAAAGCTTGTGCTTTCTGGAAACCTCTGACTCGCTTCTTTTCAATTCTAGGCATTTAATGTGAAACTTCCAGGTGGTTTCTAGTCTCCCAATAAGAAAATGTGAGATCCCAAAAATTAGCAGGAATTTTAATAAAATCATCATGTTTCCGAATCCTTAATCCACAGAAAGGAGTTTAAATCTCAATGCCATTCCACTCTTAGCATGCTCAGGAAAACTGGCAGGGTAATTTAGGCCTTGTTATTAAAACAGCAGGCAGGCAGTCAGTGTCTTTCTGTTCACTTAAGAAAAAAAAATGAGTCAGTTTATAACCAGCATCTATGCCTGTTTTTTTAAGTGGTAGATATTTTAATCATCTTGACTTGATCACTTCTTAATACCCAAAGTACATATCTATCAAACATCACATTTCACTCATAATTCATAGAGATATTATGTCAATCAATAACATATTTACTCACCCTTGTTTTTAATCATAACTTAGATTATCTAGTTTACTATGTGTATTTAATTTATATTATTATTATTATTATTATTATTATTATTACATTAGCTTATTGAGTAAACCACACAATAGCTCAGTATACAGGGCAACAACAGAATTGTTTAGACTTTTAACAGACTGACAAAGTTTTCTGTTTTGTTTCTGGGTGTGTGTTTATTTGTTTTTCATAAGCAGGACACTTGGGAAGCTTGTAAGCCCAGAAGTGAGATGTTCTTACAGAGGCATCATGAGAAGGTCCTTGGGCTGGACCCTTAGGTTGCATTGTCACTTTGGAGGCTCCTGATCACCTCAGGAGCAGATGTAATCATTTCAGAGGAGAAGACAGTGACTCTGCTAAGGTCACATATCTGGGTTTGGAGTAGTTAGGTTCAAACCCAAATCTCTCCACTCCTCTAGACAGAATGGTCCCTCAGGTCTCATGAAAATTGGTGTAACTTCCCCAGGGCCATACAATTCTCTTGCAAAATCTCCCCCACTGAGCCTGGGGATTTGAGAACAACTGCCATTTTCACAGATTTGGTTTTTGGACAATGGGTGTGCACAAAGCCCAAGAATGGGGTTCTGTCACCTTTGCTACCGACCATCATGTTTATCTCTTGCTTGTCATTGTTCCAGAGACTGTGAATTTACTAACTGCCTCCAGGTAAGGATGAAGCCAACCACACTCCTCCATTCTTTGCCGATAATGGGGTTATCCCTTTAAGAAACCAGTGCAAGTAAGTCTTTAAAAATGAATCTGTGAAAAGTGACAGTTGTCCTTGGTTCTGGTGAATTCTCAGGCTCCACGGGGAACTTTTGCAAAAGAGTTGTGTGGCCTTGGGCAAGTCATACAATTTTCAGCTGTCTCTTCCTCATTTGTGCAATTAGGGCAGTAACGTCCCATCACTGGCTCTCAGTGAGGATTAAATAAAAAGGCAGTTGTTAAAGTGCCTGGTGGATGAACTGACCAGCAGTCTCTTCCTGACACACCGTTTAAGAAGGGATAACTTAACAGCTATGTATCTTTTGAACATGTCCCTGTGTTTGATGGCGACCTGGCCCTGTTTTTAATTCCCTCTCTCACAATTCTGAGTAGCTGTTACAAATTCATAGAAACCTGGACTCTGAGGGCAGGTGATCTCCACAAAATTCCATAGAAAGTAGCAGGGCTGGGCCTGATACCAGGAGGGTTGGTATCAGCCATCCTTTTAAACACTATACTCTCTCACCCTTCAGAAAATGAAGAGGAATAGACATGTCACTGTGGTATAGTCTGGATGTGATGACTTCCTTTGGCTCTCTCGAGCCCTCCTCAGCCTCCTTTTGTAAGAGTTTAGAGATGTTTGTGTAAGCTTTCTAGTCTCTCAAGGATGTTGTGTTCTGAAAGCTTCATCGATTTCTTTTATTGGATAGTGGCAATCTTGCCTGCTCCTCGTAACCCTCAAAAACAAGCCTTGTGAGGTCGCCGGAGTGACTGGCAGTTTGCTGCTTTTAAAGCTCTTTTGTACCTGGCTTCCATGATGGCCAGAGAGAGTTCAGCCCTCCCAAGCAAATGGGTGGCCAGAGGACAGAGCTGCTAGACTGGCCTTTTATATCACAATTTAGTTTCTGCTCATTTTGCTCTTTTTCTGTGCTATTTCTCATCAGAAATAACCAAGCAGATATATAGATGGGGAAGATGGCAGCCAAGCCCACGAGGAAAATGGAATCAGTTCTGTGACCAGAGTCCATGTCATGGAGGATTCTTATCCTTGAGGGCCCTCAACTCGTGCCACTGGGCTCACACCAAAGTCCCCTTCGGAAAATCATTTGCAACTCACTAAGAGGATCCCAGGGGGAGGGAGGGAAGAAAGCAGGTCATCTCCTCCATTCTGTATCTTGTTCAGAAGGAAGCAGATTCTTCCATTGTCAGCTATGGGCCAAATACCTTGCCAAGAATAGAGAGATGTTCTGTGCTGCTGCAGGGAGGGGTGTTTCTGAGGAGCTGAAGATATGGCCAGTAGGACAGCGACAGGAAGTTATAGACAGACTTTGGATTCTGTCTGGGATTCAGGGTGGTCTCCCATTGCAGCAGTGAGGTCTCCAGCCTTCTCCAGACCCTTCTGGCAAATGTTTCCAACACTAGGATTATAGTGTTGAAGCTAAGTGCTAGCTGTGGAAGATTCAAAACTAGACATCAAAAGCCCCACTTTTAAGGATTTCACAGATACCGAAGGAAGCTAGCCAGAGGTAGATAGTTCCAGTGTACTATGTTAGGGGACTAGGAGCACTTTTCTCTGCTAGCTAATAAGAAACTACTCTGGACCAGGCACCTACTACCTGATGGGGATTCAGTCATCTCCGAAACTTGGGACCTAATGCTGCATACTAATGT